>NW_020438918.1:117154-172529 GCF_000699045.2 Agrilus planipennis | reverse complement strand
CTGACCATCAATACTAACTACTATATATATGTTTACCCTTATATGTCTACCCTTTATATAATATAACCGTTGTCATTTTTTAGGGTAATTACCAAATCGGGTAACAAATCTGAAACTTACACTGCAACATGATGAACATTGTTAGCGTATTTTAAAAGATACCGCATTGCATGCTTAATTTTATTCGTATTCTTTTTTTAATAGAAAAATCAATACCTTTTTCTCAATTTTTGTAAATTTCAATCAAATTATCGAATTCAGATTAAACGATTCAGTTAATGGTTTCTTCAAGAGTAAGTAAGATGAGATGATTTTGTTTGCGGACCATAGTTTAGTAATGTTTGTAAGTAAACTCTGTATGCGTAAGTTGCGTAAGTACTGTTTGGTGGTGAAACCAGTTTTGGATGAAAACGTCAACCTGACTAAATAATGAATGCAATTAATAGTTTTTAGGGTCAATTATTACACCTTCTGCTAAATTTGCTTCATGCTTTTTTATTCTTTTAATAGCCGACCCATCCATTAATGTTTCTATTTTATTTTCAACGTTCCACTTTAAATTTTTGCCTGTTTCTTTCATGTGATGCATTAATGAATCTTTGAATGACCGTATATTTTTTGTAATATCTCCAAATACGTTTAAACCTGCTTTCGTTCCAGTTTTTAGTTGTAGTAAAACTGCAAAACAAACCTAGTAAAAATTGTCAAACCCTCTGTCTTTTTGAAACACAGAAGCATGGTAAACTGTTACAATGTCGCTTCCCGCTTGCGTTTCATAGTAACTGATATAAGGACAACTAAATTTCATATTTTTTAATTTATTCTCCTAAAATGTAGCTTCACAGAAGATGTTCCAAACCTAAAAGGCACTTTTTCGCCTGTGTTTGTTAAGAAAAGTCTTTCAAATTTTTTTCTTGGTTAGATCCAAACATGTATTTCTGATTACCAACACTTACAATTGCTAATACTTTTGCAGCGACATCACCAATAATTTGTTGCTCTATAATGTATATAAAATAAAATATTTGTTGTGACAAACCTAAAAATATATTTTCTGGATGCACTCCTGTGTTATGTTTGAATAAATCTGTGTTTGATTCATAACCTAATTGAATACTTATTATCGGTGGCAATTTTAATGAAGTAACTTGTGAACAGCTAAACGAATCTCTTACTTTCTTTGAAGTCATACTGTAATGAAATTCTATTTTATCTAGTAATCCCTTGTTTGAGTTTAATGCAGTAATAGAATTTTCTACATTACTATAATCTCCTGAATCAATATGTGTATTGAATGGTATTTCTGTTTGCTCATCGTTTATGGCAATGTTTTCGTTGTAATAGATAATGTTTTCATTTTCACGAACTGATGTAATCGTACATGGAAGCTGCACATCCGTGAGTGCAACTTCTCAATTTCCTTCTAAAGAAATTGCTTTCAGTGGTTGCGTGCAAAATTTTGTAGTTCTATAAAAAAATTATCTGTCTGTAATTCTGATGCCCTTATTCAAGAATTAAATTTTTCTGGATAACCTTTCCAATTAACAAACAGCTTTTTGTTAATAACGGTACTACTAGTTTTAACGATTTTATTTACTTTGAAAGTCTCAGGAGTTTGAAGTTCTAGTACATAGAAAACTCTTTCAATGTCTTCCACAGGTAAATCAGATATTCGATAGACTACGGAGTTTCTGGGTACTATTTTAACGATTTAAAAATTTCCCCACTAATGTTTGACGCGTAATCCTTCTCAAAAGCATGTTTTAATCGACTAGTCGGAACATAATCGTTTATATTAAACTTATACCTTTTCTTAAAGTTAATGATAGGAGATGAATTGAGAATGTTAAATAGTTCGATGATTACTATTGTTGTAAGAATCAACGAGCTCATTAAAACATTTACATATTTATAAGTATTATAACCAGTAAAGGAGCGTCACATTTTCGTTTTAAGGTGCTAATAAAACGCTCAATTATATTTGCCTTGATATCGGGGTTATGACCTAATTAATGTTTTATACCATTCGATTTTAAAAGATGTTGTACCATAACAGATAAAAATTCTTTACTGAAAAAGAAGTTTACTTAAATATTATTTTAAAATAATTAGTCTCAAAAATAAAACTTGTACCTTTATCTAATCTAATTACATCAGGTTTTCTTAGACTCTTAAAAAATATTCTCTAGAACTTGAGAAAATTCGTGACCGTTTTTGGTTATTATCGATTTACACCTATATACATACATATCAAATGTGTATTACGAAAAGAATATATACATATCCATCATTGTCGTCTTTACAATTACGCATATCAATTAAATCTATTTCCCACATGTCATCGACATTTGTAAGTAAATATTTATTTCTTTTAAAACGTCTTCGGATAGATCTATGTAAAGTATAACTGCCTTGCGAAGGTAGAAAATCTTGAACTTGTTTTTTATTCAAATCATTTTCGACATAAGTATACAGGCTATTTACACTCGAATAGGAAAAAGAGTTAAGTATATTGTAGTCAACTTCAGTCAATAGATTAATTGTTAATAAAACAAAAAGTATAAAAGAAAAATACTTAAACATTTATATTAAACGTTACTGATATGTGTTAGGGAGGTAATGAATTCCAATTAAACTAAGCATCTTCTTTTATTTTCACAGGAGTTATGTGAGGTGGCATATTTATTTTTTTCAAAGCATTCGAAAGCTCTCCAATACCCTGTACTTTTGATGAAGTTTTCTTTTTCTTTCGTACAAATTCATTAACTAAATCCACTGTAATTGAATTTAAAATGTACCTCTGACCATCAATACTAACTACTCCTAATTTATTCCAAGATATATTAGATGTTTTCATTTGTTGTTTGCGTTGTTTATTAGTACATGTTTCTATTAAATGTTCGTATAGTTCCTCATATAGCACATGTAGATAAACATGACTAAGCTCGTGAAAGTGATAGAATATTTCGAACTGTTTCCTTTATCAATGTAATAACAACGATTTCTTTCCTTGGTCTTTACTCAGGATTATTGTATTTCTTGTAATATACAAACATTTCGTCCTCTCTTTGGAAAATACTAATGTTTCAAATGGTATCATACCATCATAGTAGTATTGAATAAACGACATTGTATTTAGTAGAGTGAAAATCATATCACTAGGAATAAAGTTGTTGACCCGGAGGCTGTAATTTTTTTCTACATTTAATTATATGTTTAGTTTTGTAGAGAAACAATTTATTCGTGTCCCCAAAATACCCACAATATACTGTATCATTGCAGTGTATAATAATGTACTATTAAGTCATTTATATTGAATTAAGAAAATTGCATTCCTTTCGCTTGATAGTTTACATTTAATTGTATGTTTAGTTTTGTAGAGAAACAATTTATTCGTATCCCCAAAATACCCACAACATACTGTATCATTGCAGTGTATAATAATGTACTATTAAGTCATTTATACTGAATTAAGAAAATTGCATTCCCTTCGCTTGATAGTTTACTTATGATTACCTCTGCAGTAGTAATAATTATGAACACAACAAGATAATTTTAATTATTTTCACAGCATTCACAGTAACCGATGATCACTATCCCCCTATTACGAGCCCCTCCTTCAGTTGTCTTGGTAGAAAGCTTCACTAATGTCCAATATTTATGCATATTTTTTCTACAACTATTCTGTACCTTTATAACTACAATTTTCATTATTTTTACAGATTTCACAGTCACCTATCATCGCCGCTCCCCTACGACCCTCTCTTTTAGTTGTCTTGCCACAATTTCGGGTAAGTGTTTCCAAAAAGTTTGACCAACGTTCCATTTTTATGCATACCTTTTCTTGAACGTATTCCGTGCGGTACCTTTATACGTATAATTTTAATTATTTTTACAGATTTAACCGTCACCGATAATTTTCGCCACTCTACGAGCATCCCTTTAACTTGTCCTGTCACAGTTTTTGGTAAGTTTTCCAAAAAAGGTTGACTACACTTCAATTTTCATTCATACTTACTTGTCGACCGTATTCGGTGCGGTACCTCTATACCTATAATTTTCATTTTTTTTACAGATTTCACAGTCAGAGATAATTTTCGCCACTCTACTAGCATCCCTTTAATTTGTCCTAACACAGTTTTTGGTAAATGTTGCTGAATAGTTTCAGTAATATTCAATTTTTATGCATACTTGGGACTTTTTACAAGGTATTTTGTAACAATAATTTGCATTATTTTCACAGTCACCAACGATGACGTTCCTTCTTCAGTTTTGACTTCGATCCATCCTTCTGCATGACGCTTCTGCAAAAATTACTTACCACAGCATTTCGTATGTACCATGTAAAGATTTTTATTATTAATTCTTTATTTTTAGGTGTACCATTCCTAGCAAAACCTATTATACGGGAGAGGGATTTTAGTTGGTAGGTCCTCCTGTGAGGGAATCCAACACTACCCAGTCGTACGGACGGCTGGGTGTCTTTTGAAGATTTCCCCTCTTCCACAAAAAAAAAAAAAAAAAAAAAACTAAACGATCTAATGACTTTTATTGCTGGTGTTCTCAGATGGGCGGAATAGCCATTTATTTCCACTACCCACTCGCTGGTATTAAGTAATTTGGAATTGTTTACAACCCCTTTTCTTCAATATTGTTTCAGTGTTCGGCATCAATTTCTATCTGAACACGTAAGTTGCTACAACTATTTTTTACCTTCATTATTAATTATCTTGTGTTCAAAATGTTAATTGTACATTATTGAAAGGTTTTAGTTAAAAACTGTTAAACTGTATTACTGTTTCTTCTGTTTTGTGGCCTTTTCTATTTCCTCAATTGTCTCTTCAAATTACATAAAATATTTTATTTTGTACAAGTGTATTTGTTAGGTTTAATAAATATTTTTTACTATTTCACTTATTATTACTTTTACACTAAAAAATTCGCAAGTTCTTATGTTAAGGTGAAAAATGGACAAGTAACAATGTATTTCCTTTTTTACAAGAGAAAAAATGTGTTTTCTTTTATAAGAAAGGAAAATTGCATTGTTTCTTATCCATTTTTCACTTTAACTTACACGTTACGAAAAACAATAAGTAACTAACACATTTAAAGTGCGCGCCTTTTTTACTTAGTATTGACTAAACCTGCCGGAAGGCGCGCAAATCAGCGCATTTCGAGTTAACCATCTATTACCCTTTGTATATCTAACATCTATGTTCTATATTAAAGAGTAAAACCTATGATAGAAACTTGTCTATGGTAGAAACTCACAGAATTTGAAAGTTACACTTACTTTCTGCTTACTGTTTTGATAAATTCGTTTGTGAAACTGCAATACCAAGCGTTTTCCTTAAATTTGCTGAGTTTCTTTATAATGAACCTACCATAATTAAATAAAGAGGTGTATCACGTATGCAACATTGAACATTGAGTGAATCAAAGTTCGATTTAAAACATGGAAATAAATTGTCTAATTTCCCTTTTGTTTTTAGTTTGATGTGTGTGATTAAAGAATAGGTACCAGTATAATATGGTATTTGTTGTTATGTTAACGACATTACAAACAAAATAATATTTGCAAGCAAACGGCAATGGGAAGTGAAAAGGTACTATAAAAATTGGTGTAATTATTAATATTATGATATATAATGTGCCTTGTTACAGTTTTTATTTAGACTAGAACAACCACATGGTCAAGGAAATGTGTATATCACATGGCAAAAGAATTCATCCAACTATTTGGTCACGACTGGTTCAGATGGTATGGTAAATATTTTTAATCGATATGGACAAATCCAAGAACGAATCAAATTACCAGGGTCAGTCTAGCTGTTAAGCAATCTGAACGAATCTGTGTTTTTATGTAATACAAGCATGAGATGAGCAAAACTAATTTGTTCCAAATTTTGATGTTTCAGTCTTTGTACAGCATTCGAATGGAATTTTACTGGTGATTTAATAGGAATTGTAAGTCAATCTACTCAATTAATTTTGTGGGATGCAAATCTTGAAAAGAAATATATAGTGGAGTTGAATTTGAAAGATGTCATGACATGTATATTTTGGGAAAGAAATAGTCAGATGGTTGCTATAGGATCAAAGAAGGGGAATGTGTGTTTGTATGATCATACAACATCAAAGTAAATCACATTTTAACAAATTAGCTTTATTTTGAATTTAGTTTTATTTGTGTTTTCGTAAAGTATCAAGCCAAATAAATCCTGCAAAGTGGACAATACTTATAAACAGATTTCAAGATTCTTTTGCTACTTATTGAATTAAGAAAATTGCATTCCGTTCGCTTGTAGTTTACTTATGATTGCCTCTGCAGTAGTAATAATTATGAACAGAACAAGATAATTTTAATTATTTTCACAGCATTCACAGTAACCGATGATCACTATCCCCCTATTACGAGCCCCTCCTTCAGTTGTCTTGGTANGGTAATAAATCACCCGTACATGTGTCCTCAAATTATAATACAATACAAAAAAAAGAACAAAATGAATAACTTAATCTAGATGTTCATAATTAAGAAAATCTTTATATATAAAAGATATTTTGCCTGCTGTAGCACAGGTCAAAGTCCAACTCTTGCTCTGTATCATTGGGTAACCAAACTATGTTTTAAATTACAGGTTCCTGTAATCTTTTTTAAAACAATTTTTAATACAAAGTGATTAAACAAATTGTTCACAAAAGTGAATTTCGATCACTCGAAGCAATGGTGTTAATCGAGCTCACAGTGACTGATAGGGAGAAAGAACTTGTAATGTTAATATATATTTTTTACAGTTTACTATATTCATGATTATTTTGCAACAACCACTTCTTGATCTTACTCTTAATAATCCTTTTATTTACCTTTGTCTTTTTTTATTCCTGTGATAATTGATTAGAATCAGCTTTGTAGGGAAAAATTGTGGCTTGGTATAAAATACATAAATCATAATAATGCATTAGTCTGGAATAAATGTAGTTCTGTCTGATATTCAATACTTGCTCGAAATCTTTGCTATAATCTTTACCAGATATTAGTTTGAATAGTCTTTTTTGTAATGACCATAGTTACAAGTAGAGGCCCATTCAATGACTATATTGAACAGTGCTATGAAATAACCCGTAATATTTACTTTAAAATTTTAGATCATTTGTTTTGGTATTGGAAATAAGAATAGCAGATATTTATTAGTGGGATCATTCCAAGCATGTGCACGTCCATTTTTTTACATTTGTTAATTATCCGATTCACAATTATTAAGGATAATTTGTAGATTTACGTAGGCTAGACAGTTCTAAGCATTTATTTAATATATGGATAGTACAGCAGTCATTACTAGGGTATAATACAACTGTATCATCTGCATAAGAACTTATGAAACAACAATTAGGAATATGTATTTTGTAGAAATCGTTTATATAAATGAAAAATAGTAACGGACCGAGTGTAGTTTCCTGTGGAACTGAAATATTTACGTATTCTGCTGCTCTTTTCATTAACACTAACCATTTGCAGTCTCTTAGACAGGTAGCTCCTTATGAGTTGTTGTAGAGCCATCTCCCTTATACCTAGTCTATTTAATTTCTCAAGTAATATTTATTAACTAAAAAACAAGATAGACTCACCCCAATTTACCACTACAACTATGATCATTGCGGACACATGTTTCGCTCACTTATGTGGTCATTATCAACGCGAAACAGTCTCGGGTCAATGAAGAAAGCCAAAGACTAGGTTTAAAAATTAATATCAGCAAAACCAAGTTTATGATTGTTAGTGGAAACGATATTCCTCACACTCACATACATATTAATGAAGAAAACATCGAACAGGTTATGCAATTTAAATACATGGGATACATGGTTAACGAAGGATGGGATCCGGATCAAGAGATCAGATGCAGGATCAAACAGACCAGAACAACATTCCTAAGAATTTCTTACATACAAGAACCTGAATTTAAACCTTAGATATATGAGGTAAAATGCTATGTCTGGTCCGTTCTCCTTTACGGTGTTAAAGCATGGACGTTGAAAATACCGGGGAGTGTACGATTTCCGTGGCGCCGCAATCTAACGACTGTTTTAGCTTAATTGGCCCAAAATAACACGAAAATGAAAAATAAAATTTTTCGATATCTCGCTTCGTTTTCGAGATATCGATACTTGAAATTATAACTTAAAGTTTGTTCAAGATTCGCTTGATAGAATAGATGGCGTTTAATACGACGTCTAAAACGAAGAATTTTCTTTTTTAAATATAAATCGAATGATGTAATGAATTAAACACAAAGTATTTTATTTAAATTTTACATAATTTACCTTAATATTTTAATGATATTATTATGTATTATCTAACATGATCAAACATAATACAATCCAACCCAGTTCGCAAGAATCTCACCCAACATGGCATGGCGTATGTTTGACCGGGTTAGGTTAGGTTAGGTTAGGTGAGCATAGATTGCGCTGGACTGACTTGGGTTGTATTGTATTATGTTTGATCATGTTAGATTATTTGGGTAAGGAAGGGAAGGTACGGCAAGGTGGAATGGCGCATGTTTGACCGCCAAATCATGGCGCCACGGAAATCGTACTCGTGCCAAAATACCAATAATTAATAAAATCGAAGCCTTTGAAATATGGATCCTACCTTGTGAGAAATGAAGATGTTCTCCGGAGAGCCGGTCTTGCAGAATAAAAACTTCAAAAATACCAAAAAAAGAAAGATAAGTTATCTCGGACACATACTGCGCTGAAACGGTATCCTTTCAATGCTTAATTCTGAAGGTAAAATTGAAGGAGTGAGAAGAGGAATAGGCAGAAAAAGATTATTGTGGCTAAGAAATATACGTCAATGGACAGGGATAAAGGACTTCAAAACACTACAACATGCTGCAATTAATAGAACCATATGATAAGAAAATGGTGGACGCCTACTCATGCGTGTATGTATGTGCGTGCGTACCAGTGCGTCTGTGTGTTAAACTACTGCTACCAACCCTGAGAGGCGCAAGTGTGCTGGCGTGAGCAGTTGGTAGCAATGAAAAAGCAAAGAACCAAGGGTTATGAAAAGTGACAGTTAGTTGATATCACGCCACTGCTGCGGGCCGAAAGTATTTCTAGGTTGTTATCTGTTAGTTACCATTTGTATTTAGTGAGAGTTAATAAATATTATAATTAGTTCAAACGGTTGTTCCCGCCTTTTAATAGATTGCCCAAAGAATCTATACACTTTTTAAAAAAGAATTTATTTTTAACGCGGGACGAGCGCAATATACAACTGATCAGCAAATGTGTATATTGAACACTGACTCTTATAAAGGGTCACTAACATTTATAATTAAACAATACATGTTAAGAACAAGCAGACAACCTGTTAACAAGTGTAAAGGTTCAAATATAACATTGCACCCGTGTTAAACAAAAATTTAATTCTCAAATTTTATTTTTTGAACATTAAGGTGCAATATTTCACGAGTCGGAGCGTAGAATGTTAAAACAATGAGGCAAGTAGGGAAATTGGGAAACTTAAATGTGGAGATAAATAGATTAGAATTAGATATAGTAGGCATTAGTGAAATCCGTTGCCCCGAAGCCGGAGACTTCTGGAGTGGAGACTTTAGAATAATACAGGATCGGTGGAAGGTAATTCGGGGGCAGAAATTGTAATGCGTACGAAAGCAGGGCAAAGTGTAGGAAAAAACAAAAAAGCGATAGCGATACAGTGATGAAGACGTAGAAGCAGTGTATGCATGTGTTAAGTTTAGTGAAAGGGCAGGAAAATCTAATAGTTGTAGGAGACTTTAACGCAGTAATAGGTAAAGGTAAAGACGGTGCAATAGAATCTTTTAGATTAGGCAATAGAAATGATAGCGATCGTAACTTTAGTAGTTATGAAGACCAGCTTTAAATTGAAAATTCTGAAAAAGAGGGAAGGTAGAAGACCTCTTGACTTAGAAAAGCTAAAATGTAACGAAACGCGTGACAGGCTAGGTACAAGGACAGGCGAAATAGTAGAAGCGAATGACAGCAACATAGAGGCAGAATGGAACTGCATTAAAACATGCCTAAAGTCAGCCGCTACAGATATACTAAATCTTAAACAAAACGAAAGTAGAAGAAAAGTTTGAAGTAGGTAAAACCGATGAGGCTTATAATATAATTAAAAGGAATTTTAGAGATGTAGGGTACAGTAGTATATAATACTTATATTAACAATATACGAAACGAGGCAGGTGTCATTTTGATAGAAAATGAGGAAAAGGTAGGTAGGTGGAAGGAATATTTCGAGAACCTATACGCAGGCCATAGGTTAGGAGATATATTAGAGAAGGAAGACAGTGTGGAGATAGAAGAGTCAGGTTATCCGATAATGAGAGAAGAGCTCGATGTAGCATTAAAGAACATAAAGAATAATAAAACGCCAGGTGTAGACGGGACACAGGGGGAAATTCTAAAACATGCAGGACAAGAGGTTAAAGATCGTATGTTTAAGCTGGTTGGTCACAGTTACGTGACGGTGCAAGATCCAGAGGAATATAAATGGAACGTGGTAGTAACCATGTCTAAAAAGAGAGGCGCTGATAGATGCGAGACACTTAGAACAACTAGCTTAACTTCCCATGCGTTAAAAATCTTAAAAGTAAAACAAAAATACTGGTATGCAAGGGAAGAAAAACTAGGGAATGGGCGAATATAAAGATAGGAGACGAAAAATTAAAAGAAGCGGCTGATTTTGTGTATCTAGGAAGTCAGATAACTCAGGACGAAAGGAGTAGTAGGGATATAAAGCAGAGGATATCGCAGGGTGGTGTCGCCTTCAATAAAAAGAAGTCACACTATGCTCGCGAACGGTTAATTTAGAAATTCGAAAAAGGTTATTAAAGGTGTTTGTTTGGTGCGTGGCGCTGTATAGGTGCGAAACATGGACAATGGGCCCGGTGGAAAAGAAACGGTTAGAAGCGTTCGAAATGTGGTGTTATAGGCGAATGATGAGGATACCGTGAATAGAGATAGTTAAATATGAAGAGGTATTAGAAAGAATAGGAGAACAGTGGACTCTGTGGAAGTCAAAAAGAAATAGGCGAGATAGGTTAGTAGAGCACCTTCTCAGGCATAAAGGTCTAGTCAGAGACATATTAGAGGCAGAAGTGGGAGTTAAAAGGGGTAAAGGTAGACCTAGATTAGATTACTGTTCGCAAATAGTTGAGGATGTGGGTTGTTCTAGTTTTGAAGAAATGCGAAGATTAGCTCAGGATAGGAAAGAGTGGAGGTACATGTTCAACCAGTCTTAGAACTGACGACCTTACGACCTTATGACCTTATGCTGATGAAGCAAAATTAGAAATTTATAGTAATACTATAATAATAAGAGTAATGGCGAACATTGCTAAGATACAAAGCAGAAGTACATTTCGAAAATAACCAAAAGCAATATGATATTGAATAAGTAAAATTTAAATGAAAAATATTTTCAAACTAATAATTAACACTATTATTATCACTTATCCGGCTTTTGTGGTAGATGACGTAACTGGAACTTACTGAAATTAATCGTTTCAGAATGGTTGTTTTCTTGATAAGGCTCTTGTTACCTTGGAGTGGTTACTGAAGGGTCACCCGATATAGATTTAATTTTGTTTTTATTAGTACTAGTTGTAAAATGGGGTTAGTTAAACTTAAACAAGTTGAGCAAAAATAACAATCGCACCATAATGCAAAAATTACCGCGATAAAATATTACAAGATAATTGATGGTAACTACATTTTCTTGATGGAAATTCAGGATATATATATATATTTGTGGAAATTAATTTGTGTTTATTTATTAAGAAATACAACAAGTACTGAAAACAGTTATTTCGAAAAAGCCGGTTTATTTATTCCGGTTTGTATTTGATTTTGAAAATTGTTTAACTCGGCTAAAACACGTTTTACAAGAGAAAAAATGTGTTTTCTTTTATAAGAAAGGAAAATTGCATTGTTTCTTATCCATTTTTCACTTTAACTTNGATTCATTCCCCTAAACGATTAATCACAGATAGAGGAAAGTCTTTTGACTGCAAGGAATTCACAGAGTTTTGTGAGAAATTTCACATTCGACATGTGAAAAACGCTATTACATCCCCTCGCAGTAATGGTCAGGTTGAAAGATTGAACAGGAATGTATTAGAATCCTTAACTGCCAGTATTGAAGGCAAACATGATGAATGGGACAAATATCTCTTTCAAGTGCAAAGAGGTGTTAATTCAACAGTCAACGCCACAACTGGAGTCACACCTAGCGAATTGCTATATGGATTTCGTCCAGATATGACAAATGAAATTCGAGTGGTGAAAAGAAAACCCCTTGATTTGAAAGAACTACGACGAAACACTAAAATAAAATGCGATTTAAATGCACCTCGTAATTGTTATTTGATTTTGCAATTTTATCTGTTATAATCCTTTTTTATATTCGAAGACACAATAGCAATGTTATGGTCCAGTGTACCATATATATTGGCCTAGTGTGCAATCAGGTGTGGTAGTCTTGTGAACTATCTTGTTGGAAACGGTTCTGTATACCACTGAGTAGCGCTACAAATGTTGTAGGCCTGGTCTTGTGACCCAAAAGATAGCCCTGTGAACTATCTGAAGTTGCGTGGTCCTTTGAACCACCACATGGTTTTGTATACCACCAGTCGTTTCTGTAAATGTTCTTGTGAACCACCAGAGGTAGTCTAGTGTATTACCTGAAATCGTTTTCTTGTGAACCATTCGATCCTTTGAACCGTCATGTAGTCTTGTGCATTATCTGAAGTGGTGGACCCGTGTACCACTAGACGTTTCCATGAATCATGATGCATTGCTGTAGCCTTGGAAACCAGGAAGCGGGGTCGCTTCCACGTCAGGATGGCCGAATGATAAATGTGTTTAAAAAAAACTGTTCAACGTTTCAAACAATTTATGATTATGATTATGTTTATGAAAGATATGGGCTAACCGACATGTTCTTGTATTTTTAAGCTGTTCTATTTATTGAATTAATACTGCGAAGAATGAGGTCATTGTTTATAAAATGTATTGTATGATTGTATCGATGTCCTGACGAGGACACACTTGAATCTTGTCTGCGAATGCTATATGTTGTGATTTAAATTTGTATTGTTGTAAGAAAAATGGTGTTTCGTGATTAAATATTGTATTTGACTTTAACAAATCAGGAGTGGGATTGTCCCCCCCTGTCCACAAAGGTGAATTTTTGGCGAAAAGTTAGTTGGTCGCAATAGTTAAAGTGCAAAAGAAAATTAAATTAAAAAAAAAAATAAAATAAAATATGCCCAGAGAAAGAAATAAGAGAAAACGTACTCGCTCTACAAGTAGTAGCAGTACTTCATCTGATAGTTCGAAATCTACTTCTAGTTCCAGTACTAATTCGGATTCTAGTTCGGCAAGTGAACATGTGAACCGTGCGAACAGAAAATTGCGGAAAGAAGTGCAGAAACTCAAAATCAAAGTGCAAAGTCGGGCCGGTATCAGGGTAAAATTGACAGTGTATCTGTGTTTACGGGCTATTTTGACGCGAAACAAAATGTACAGCAGTGGTTGCGAAATGTGGATGCTACGGGCGACATGTTCGATTGGGACGATAAGGCTCGTATTTTTTGTATGACAAATAAGTTACAAGGTAATGCAAAAACATGGTATTGGAATCAAGAAAACACCAACATTTCCTGGAAAAAATGGAAGGAAAAACTGATTGAATCTTTTCCTGTGCAGCAGTGTGTTTTCAGTAAACTTAAGGAGCTAGTGAATAATGAACGCGTACCCAGGCAAGAATTAATAGATTTCTACTATCAAAAGTTGAGTTTAGGCCAGTATTGTAAATTAGAGGACCGCATCATAGTGGACATCATTGTAAACACGATTAATGATCCATTTCTGCAGACAGGTATCAGAGCTGCTTCTTGCGTAAGTACAAAACATTTATTACGATTCCTCATTCAAAATGCCGAGCACCGTAGATCGTCTAATCGTAAAATTATTATTCACAATAACCCAAACAGTAAATATACCAAAACTCAGGCATCGACATCGAAAGAAACTAAACAAATGAATTGTTACTTGTGCGGTCGTGAAGGTCATAAAAAGGCCGAGTGCGATAAAAACACTTCTAATAAATCTTGCGCGTTTTGTAAACTAAAAGGACATACAGAAACAAACCGTTTTAAAAAGAAACGATTGAATGACAAAAATTATAATGCAACCCAACGTAAAATTAATAAACTATTTTGCAGTGTAAATCGTATGGACGAAAAATTTCACAAACAAGCAAAAATTAACGGGACAATTGTTTCCGCGTATGTGGATTTCGGTAGCAATTGTAACATCATGACTAAGGGTGTATTTGACAAACTAAAAATGACTGCAAATTGCAATAAAGTGGACATTGTCATTATCGGTTGCGGTGGTGCGACGGTTAATCCCTTGTGCGTGGTAACAGCTGATCTCGAAATAGTCAACGTAAATATGAAAACTAACTTTTATGTTGTTCCGGATTCACTTCAAACGACCAATGTATTGATAGGACAACCAATAACTGAGAGTGAAAATGTTTTTGTATACAAGACCGTCGATTATTTAAAACTCACCGACCGAAATGTTTTTCAAGAATTAGACTTATCGCGATTCATAGAAACAGATAAAACTGTTAAAATTCGCGTACCCCAAAACATTATGATTAAACCAGGTATTAATCTAGTAACAGTAAAGGCTGATGTACAAAGTGAAACGCTTCACACCAATTATTCCGAACAGCTTCGGGGTGGGTTTCCTGTTATTGTACCAAATAACAAAATAAATTTTCTAGGCGGAAAAGGAATTATACATGTGCTGAATTTGAGTACAGAAACTGTTAGTTTCAACGAAAATGATTGCATAGCGCGCCAGAAAAATAATATCGAAGTTACTCAACGTCAACCCCCCGAGAATCCAAATGTACGTCGTCTGATCCAAAAGTATAAGAACTGTTTAAAGGAAAATTCCGATTTAATATGTAATCTCGACATAGAAATGCAAATTGAATTGGTGACATCGGGGCCTATTAATTATAAACCTTATAGATTGTCTTTATTCGAACGCGAAAAAGTTAGGAACATTGTTAACGATCTTTTAGAGAAGGGAATTATTGAACCAACCGTATCTCCCTACGCTAGCCCTATACTACTATTAAAAAAGAAAACAGGTGATTTTCGGATGGTTGTTGATTATCGCAAATTGAATGAAATCACGGTAATGGATCGTTTCCCCTTACCATTGATTGAGGATCAACTTGAGCGACTGATGGATAACAAAATATTTACGACGCTTGATTTGAAATCAAGCTACCATCAAATACCCGTAGCCAAAGACAGCCAAAAGTATACGGCTTTTGTGACACCTGAGGGCCATTACCACTACACCCGAGTTCCTTTTGGTTTGTGCAATGCCCGGCTATTTTCCAGAGAGCTCTATATGGCATTAGGAATGTTGATTTACGATTACGCACTAGTATATCTGGACGACATTTTGATAGTGGCCAAAACTGAAGAAGAAGGTACAGAACGACTGGAAGAGGTTCTGAAAGCATTGAGCGAATCAGGGCTCACACTAAATTTAAACAAATGCAAATTTTTGAAAACTTCCGTTGAATATTTGGGTACCGAGATCCGCAATGGTTCTATGACACCATCCCCCAAGAAATTACAAGCAGTACAAGATTTCCAGCGACCTAAAAACATACATCAAGTTAGGCAATTCTATGGATTAGCTTCATACTATAGGAAATATATTCCCAATTTTGCATCTAAAGCAAAGCCGTTGTCAGATTTGTTGAAGAAAAACTGTGCATGGGTTTGGAACAATGAACAAGAAAAAGCCTTTAACATCCTGAAGCAAGAAATCACACAGCCCCCTACTTTGGTAATATTTAATCCAAGTTTTGAAACCCACTTGCACACTGACGCCAGCAAAATTGGATTTGGTGCAGTTTTAACGCAAAAACAAAAAGATGAAAACTGGAGACCTGTTGCTTACATGAGCCGACGAACAAGTGATACTGAAAATCGCTATCATAGTTTCGAACTAGAAACTTTAGCTGTTTACGAAGCCACTAAACATTTCCGGAATTATCTCTATGGAAGACATTTCACCATTGTTACTGATTGCAATGCGATGCGTTTGACGTGGACGAAGCGCGATTTAACGCCCAGAATTGGCCGTTGCTGGTGGCTGGCAATGCAGGAGTACGATTTTACTGTCATCCACAGACCTGGAAATCAAATGAGTCACGTAGATGCCCTCAGTCGTAACCCTATAGCAGTGAATAAGGTCCATACAAACGATTGGGTAACTGGAGTACAAATGCAAGATGAAAACCTACGAAACCAAATTGAAAACGGTGAAGCCGAAGACTGCTACATAATAGTAGACGACAAGATCTGTAAACAAAGTGATGGTGAACCGAAAGTTGTAATTCCGCGAGATGTTCGATGGAGAATAGTGAAGATGTTCCACGACGACAATGGTCATCCAGGTTGGCAACGCACCCTTCGTGCTATCAAAGACACTTATTGGTTTAATGAAATGACCAGATTCGTGAAGAAATATGTGAAAAATTGTATTTCGTGTATGGTATCTAAGAAACCAACGGGCCGTAGATATGGCAAGCTACATCCAATAGAAAAAATAGAAGAGCCCTTTCACACGCTACATGTTGATCATTTAGGCCCCTTTTGTAAAGCAGAAGCGGGAAATGCTCATATATTAACTCTTTTACAAAATTTGTTTGGCTGGAGGCTGTTGCAGACACTAGTAGTAGATGGGTTTGCCAGAAGTTGGAGCAGCTGATAAAATTGATTCATTCCCCTAAACGATTAATCACAGATAGAGGAAAGTCTTTTGACTGCAAGGAATTCACAGAGTTTTGTGAGAAATTTCACATTCGACATGTGAAAAACGCTATTACATCCCCTCGCAGTAATGGTCAGGTTGAAAGATTGAACAGGAATGTATTAGAATCCTTAACTGCCAGTATTGAAGGCAAACATGATGAATGGGACAAATATCTCTTTCAAGTGCAAAGAGGTGTTAATTCAACAGTCAACGCCACAACTGGAGTCACACCTAGCGAATTGCTATATGGATTTCGTCCAGATATGACAAATGAAATTCGAGTGGTGAAAAGAAAACCCCTTGATTTGAAAGAACTACGACGAAACACTAAAATAAAATGCGATTTAAATGCACCTCGTAATTGTTATTTGATTTTGCAATTTTATCTGTTATAATCCTTTTTTATA
This sequence comes from Agrilus planipennis, assembly GCF_000699045.2. NCBI lineage: Eukaryota > Metazoa > Arthropoda > Insecta > Coleoptera > Buprestidae > Agrilus > Agrilus planipennis. The sequence continues at coordinate 155,205 of NW_020438918.1, read as the reverse complement.
TTCGAAGACACAATAGCAATGTTATGGTCCAGTGTACCATATATATTGGCCTAGTGTGCAATCAGGTGTGGTAGTCTTGTGAACTATCTTGTTGGAAACGGTTCTGTATACCACTGAGTAGCGCTACAAATGTTGTAGGCCTGGTCTTGTGACCCAAAAGATAGCCCTGTGAACTATCTGAAGTTGCGTGGTCCTTTGAACCACCACATGGTTTTGTATACCACCAGTCGTTTCTGTAAATGTTCTTGTGAACCACCAGAGGTAGTCTAGTGTATTACCTGAAATCGTTTTCTTGTGAACCATTCGATCCTTTGAACCGTCATGTAGTCTTGTGCATTATCTGAAGTGGTGGACCCGTGTACCACTAGACGTTTCCATGAATCATGATGCATTGCTGTAGCCTTGGAAACCAGGAAGCGGGGTCGCTTCCACGTCAGGATGGCCGAATGATAAATGTGTTTAAAAAAAACTGTTCAACGTTTCAAACAATTTATGATTATGATTATGTTTATGAAAGATATGGGCTAACCGACATGTTCTTGTATTTTTAAGCTGTTCTATTTATTAAATTAATACTGCGAAGAATGAGGTCATTGTTTATAAAATGTATTGTATGATTGTATCGATGTCCTGACGAGGACACACTTGAATTTTGTCTGCGAATGCGATATGTTGTGATTTAAATTTGTATTGCTGTAAGAAAAATGGTGTTTCGTGTATTTGACTTTAACGGTATATATATTATATGTTAAGTACAGGGAGAAAATAGGACAACAAAATATTTTATTTATTTATTAAAACATTATTTATTGCAAAATAAATTGACAGGCTATGAATGGTCATGTTATATAAATTATAAAGTAACCTTTCTGCATTTTTGTGCTGCAAATTCCTTTATTTGGTCATCGCACTGTAAGTCCTTTGTTAAATCGCAATTTATGGAAAGAACTGATAAATAATTTAGTCGATAGTTCGACATTGTTGTCCTGTATTTCTTTTCTATATACGATATCCTGGAGAAAGAGCGCTCAACTTCACAGCTAGTGATCGGCAACGTTAACAAAATCTTTTAGATGATATAGCAGTTTGAGAAAACATCAACAAGTTTCTATTCATAAATTAGCCAAAAAATTTCACTGCAAGAGGTGTAAGACTCTATCTTAGACTGCAGTAAGTAAGATTTTAACTGAATGCACTCATTCACTAAATGTTCGTTTACATCATTTGGATAATAATTAATAATATTTTTATTAATTTTTTCGCCGAAACTATCGAGAATTTTCATAATGCTGTAGCGATCTGTATATATTGTAAATATTCGAATTTTATTTTCTAAAATTTATTCTATTTCTAAATCTTTCCTTTCAATTTTAATTTCAAACTCTTGATCATGCTTCATTACCTGGAACCCCTATGCATGCATGTACGCTGTCTTATAATTACCAACAATCTGGTTTCTGCCGCAATAACATTCCATTCTATTTACTTCTGAGAATTTTTACCGTCAGTACTTGTACCTTCAGTCTTTCTTCTAAACTACCTTTCTCCTTGTCTATCTTCAACCACGATTAACTATAAAAACCCTTATTTTCGATTTCAAAAGTTAGTTAGTTCTTCAGAGTTCTTCTAGTTCTTCTCTCCAGCTGTTTAGTAAGTTTACGCATATATTTTTATTATTGTTATTGTTTGTGGCTGTCTTGTTCCTGTGATTGTGGTTAGTAATGTTTTAAAGACATCAGGTAGTTCACCACATTACCACCACTGCCGGACCCCCTGTATTCCACCGACCCAGACGTCTAGACCTTGCAAGGCTGATGACTGCAAAAAAAGAATTCGAGGCAATGTTGGAACGTCCGTCAAAGAGTCCGTGGGCATCGCCATTGCACATGGTACCTAAAAAGGACAATTGTTGGAGACCCTGCGGAGACTACCGTGGTTTAAATGCTCGAACTATACCAGACCGATATCCGATAAAACATATTCAGGGCTTTGCGCATGCGTTGCACGGCAAGAAGATCTTTAACACAATAAATTTGATTCGTGCCTACAACCAAATACCAGTCACAAAGAAGAATATACCAAAAACTGCCATAACTACGCCGTTTGGACTATTCGAGTTCAAATATATGACGTTTGGACTTCGCAACGCCGCCGCAACTTTTCAACGGTTTATCGACAATGTATTGCATGGATTAAACTTCTGCTACGTATACATTGACGATATCCTATTGGCGTCCTCAACCGAAGAAGAACACTACGACCACCTAAAAACTCTTCGGCCGTCTACAACACCATGGAGTCGTTATCAACCAGGCGAAGTGTGTATTCGGCAAACCAGAGGTGCAGTTCCTAGGATACCAACTTACGAGCAACGGCGCTGAGTCATTACCGGAAAAACTCGAGACGATACGGTTTCCTGGTTTTGCGATTTTTTGCTCCCTTCGGTTAGATTCTCTTTGCATAAAATACCTCCCTTTATGTTTTTTAATGGATTTGTAGCTATTTCATTCTCGTTTATATGTTCTGATTTAAAAAAAGTTTCAATTTTTGCACATTTATTTCTGTGTTTTTCTCGATCGAACTGTAATTTTCGTTTTTCAGCTCCACTTTTATAATTTCTAGCAGACATATTGTAAAATAGGATATTTTTCTGAAACTAAACAAAGAACTAGATAGAACTTTTAATTTTAATACCTACTTTGTAATGACTGTAGCAATTGACAAATTATCATTAAAAATCGAACGAGTTCGATTCATTTAGTTTTGAGAAATGAAATAAAAATAAAAAAGTCATGTTTTATAATTTCTTTTACTTACCTACTGCCTACTAAAAGCAGGAAGTCTTCTTATGCTGAATACTTTCAATTTTAGTAAAATAAAAGAAAGGTCCGGTCCTTATAACTTTTAAGTTATCTATCACTTAGTAAACTAAACACGCACTAAAAACATTTCTAACAATAACAAAGTCAATTCGTTAATATAGTAGACGATAGCAGAAGTGCGGAAAAATTACAAAATTGCGTCGGGCGATAAGCGGAGGGAAGTCCCCAGAGTAATAGACAATACACGGAATACACCGACCGAAAACAAGCAACGGGGAATTCTCCGTTCCGTTTGATAGATGCGCACACGGACTGATTGATCACAGTGTTGCCAACCTTATGATCATCGAATTTTTTTTAATTCTAGATAAATTTTATTATTGACAATATTGTCTATTGTTTTCAGTTCAGGTTGGGGGCCCTCTGTACCGACGGGGCCCTGGGCTGCAGCCCAAAAAGCCTTTAAGTAGATCCGCCCCTGATTTTACCTGTTATTTCTTTAGGTGATTTTTCATTTATAATATATGCCTTAGCATATTTGGTCAATTTGTCTTCAATAATTTAAACTTTAAACTGGGTTTGGTCAATTAAACTAAAGGTGATTGTATCAATATCAGTTCTTTTAATAAATTTAGTAGGAGTTGTGGTTATAGTTACAGATTCAAAATTTTGACGAGAAGTTTCACTTCGCGCACATGCTTCACATTGCCTAACAAAATTCTCAGTATCTTGTTTACATTTGACCCAAAAGAAGTATATTGTTAGTTTATTATAGGTCTCATTCATACCTTTGTGATAATTTAAACCGTCTTCATTTTAATTATTAGTTTTTTATCTGTGTCAGATAATCGACAGGAATGGAATTGTTCTGAGATAAAAAATTTGTTTACTAAAGCCTCGATCTTTAAAGTAAGAAAGTATAATTTCAAAGTCTTCTATGTCATTAATAATTTCGAGAGTTTGAAGAAAATACACGGATTTATTTTTGTTATTTTGGAATTTCTCGTAGTTTGTTATAATTATCGTGTTCATCTTTGTTAATGTTAAACATGACATATTAAATTTAGTTCAATTCTTACTTTTCACTATAGTTTTGTCTAATTTATTAATAGGTTTACTAGTGTTAACATCAAAAATAATATTTCTAATTCTGTTATTTATATCGTTTAGATCTGTGATGGGAACTATTATTGTTTGTAAATCACTAGGTGTTGACGGGAATTTCAAGTATTTCTTCGATAATATTTGTCTTATTTATTTTTTGCTCGTATCTCTCAAAAGAAAGAATAAGTAGGTTTGTCCAATCCGAATGGTTTAAAGCATTGATTTTGATTCTGCTTAAAGCGTCGGCGTTTTTCGATTCTGACTACCCTTTTTGTGGATAACTTCATAGTTTAATTCTTCTAATTTCAACCTCCATCTTACTAACCTGCTTCCTGGATCTTTTATCGAAAACAACCAAATAAGGGAACGATGAATTATTGTATTTATTATTTTGAATTTTCGATCATAAATATATGGGCGAAAATGTTTGGTCGCCCAAACTCTGACAAGGAGTTCCCTCTCGATTGTCGAATAGTGGGTTTCCGCTGGAATGAGGGTCCTGATGGCATAAGCAAAAGGCAGATCATTTCATAGAGAACCTTGGGAAAGAACAGCTCCTTTGGCAAATTGGGAGCCGTCAGTTGTTAATATGAATTCCTCTTCGAAATTTTGATACTGCAAGATGGATGCCTCAATTAAGGATGCTTTTAATATTTAAAGGCTTCTTCGCAGTTTTTATCTAAATTGAACTTTTTATGGCAAGACTGTTAAGGATTTAGCTATTTTGGTGTAGTTGACTATAAATCTTCTGTAATAGTCATCAGTTAGGCCTTGAAATGCTTTGTTGTTAGTGGGTGTTTTAGACCTCGGTAGTCTTCAAAAATTCACATTTATCTGACTACATCTTTAAGTTATAATGTCGCAGTCTCTTGAATACTTCTTGGAGTCGATTGTTGTTACCGAAAATTACAATATCGTCTAAATATAAGAAGCATTGTTCTCCAGTTATATCATACAATACGCTGTTTATTGTTCTCAGAAAAGAGAAGGGAGAATTAGGAAGTCAGAATGGTATTTTAAATTCGTAATGAGACGATTCCATTAAAAACGCTCTTTTGGGAATGTACTATAGATCGACTTCTATTTGGTGAAATCCCGAGGCAAGGTCCAAAGTGGTGAAATATTGACTCTTACTTAAGTTGTCCAAAATTTCGGTAATATGTAATGGAAACTTGTCCGGGATAGTTACTTCATTCAGTTTCTGGTAGTCGATCACAATTCGCCGTTTTTGTAGTCCACTAGCATCCATTTTCTTAAGGACAATCCATAATGGACTGTTCCAAGGGCTTTGGTTTAGTTGTATAATATCCTGATCTATTATTTCTTTAATTCGTCTCTCAACTTCGTGCTTGTGGATTTTAGGATAACGATAAGATTTTGTGAAAATCGGTTTGGTTTCGGTCGTGCCTATGGCGTGATTAAATGTATGTGTAAACGATAGTTTGCCTCCTGGTAGATAAAATAATTCTTGAGTTAGTTTCTTCTTTTTCTTCACCGTTTTGATGTTCTTACTCTGACATTATCACATATCTTTTTAATACGCACCGTTTTAATGTCGTTTTCTTATTTGAAATATTATTTTTGACCTAATTGATACCAAAAGGTTCTCGGAATTCTTAAATAAATGGATTAGAAATAATTATATCTTTACCTTTATTATCGGTTTTTAATAGACAATTTGGAATGATCACATTATTAGTTAAAGAGTTTTCTTTTCTAAAAACATTTCTAACAATAACAAAGTCAATTCGTTAATATAGTNTTTGGAGCTTAACCTTTTAATTGGAATTTTTACATTTCTTAAAATAATAAAATTTTCTTTTAAACTAATTATACCATCATGTCGTTCAAAGAAATCATAACCCAACAAACCATCTGCTTTTATTTCTAAGTTTGCAACATGAAATTCGAATCCTGTTTCACCATATATGTTTGTTATTTTAGGTTTTAATATGCTTACACCAGTACCTGTATCAAAAAGTAATTTGCAAGTTTTATTATCAATTTTAAAATCTATTATATGTAGTATACTTTTAATGTTAGACTTTTTATGCGAAATACGATTAATTGAGTTAGGCGATTTTCATTTTAAAGAGACGTTCCCTCCTGCAACGACTCTTGTTCGTCGTTTAAAGATTCATATTCACTTTCACAATCAGTTGCACTGCTATCATTAGATATAACTTCAGTTTCGGTTACATTAATTTTTTGTTTACTTTTGTTTCTTTCAAAGCATTTGTCAATGGTGAAGCCAGGAATCTTACAATACTCGCATTTAGTTTAACTGCGATTGAAATTAACATGTTTGTCGACTTTTATAGGTTAAATTAATTTACACTTATTTTTTGGTTTAAAATTTTGAAAATGGAAGTCTTCAACTTAATAGCTTCTTCATTTTCTCAATAGCATTGTCTAGTGACTAAAAGACAACAAGCTTTAACATGAGCTGTATCTGTTGGTAAAGTTATTAAAAATATAGCTGGCGAAAGTTCTTCGACTAATTGATAAGGGTCAGTAATGTTTTCTTCTGTGACAGCTATTTTTAATTTATCTCCAATTATTGCGATTGAATTGCCTACATTTCTAGAACTATCTTTAATTTTGATGCGAGACAGATCAGAAAACAATACATGTAAAGATTGTTCAGATTCAAATTGTTGTTTTAGAATTTCTAACAGTTCCTCTAGATCTGATACGGCTCTATGCGAGACTACTTTTTCAGCTTTTCCTTTAAATTTTTGTAGGATTGCTGTGAATACTAGTATTTTATATTGGGGATCTACCGAATTGTACACAAGACGTATCATAGTCCTATATTTTACAAGAGGTACCCATCATATTCATAAACAGTGAAATTAGAAAATTAAATGAAATACCGCCTTCAATTTTAAAAAGACAGTTTAATACACAATTTGTATCATTTTCGTAATCATTTATATTTGTTTCATGATTGAAGCTATTAGATTCGGTAGCTGATTCGTCATTTATAGACATTTTAACCACTTATAAAATTAAATAACAAGGAACAAAATAATTTTGTTCGTAAACTTGTTAGTTTCAAAAGATTTAAGCATGCCTTAACAATAGAAGTGGACTTACCCCCTTGAGAACTTAAGGATCCAGTCTATAGATTCTTAAAAAAAATTTGGCATTTGGACGTCGATTGTTTTCAAACTCGCCGTACAACCAAAGGTTTTTCAAAATATATATTGAGATGTGGGCACTTCCCTGTAGTTTTTTCGTTTCGCTAGTTTATCGTCACGTAACGCACTTTTCACGTAACTCTTAACGTAAGTTTCACCAAACGAATCCGATCCTCGTCGCTAAAAATGTTAGATATCGCAATTGAAAGATACCCTTTCTAAAAAAGAATTTATGTTCAACGCAACGAACGCAGTATATAATTGATGAGCAAACTTGTATATTGGACACTGACTCTTATAAAGCTAACTAACATTTATATTAAAGCATTACATACTGTAACTGCAGAATTGTATTCCATTACTGGATAGTGCATCCATATCTGAATATGCAGATTACCTGTTAACAAGTGTAAGGATTGAAATACGTATATCATGTGTACTGTGTGAAAATGGGTAATGCGCCTTAGCAGGGTGGCGTGGAAATTAGTCTATAAGATTAAAAATTATTACCACAAAAAAACTTTATTTGAACGGACACGTGCTCGCCCACTTCATGCGTGGGCATTATCAACGCGAGACAGTCTCGCTACGTTGCCAGTTCACGCTCCAGATCGACTTCGGAATGTAACTTGTGCTTTTTTAAAAAGTTTGTTCTCTCAATTATGCTGCTCTACTCAACATGCTATTCCCTATTGCATCTAATTGACATGCTCACTCTATCTGTACATTATGTTTTATTTTATTTGTCATATGTGTTATTATTATTTGGTAATTTACCAGTTTTTGTCCAATAGTACAAAAATACTTGTTAATAATATGGAGTATTTTTTCATCTTCAATTTAATTGTCGTCAATAATAATATTAAGCTATCAATGGAGCATTTTTTATTCTTGTTTTATTTTTTCATGTATGTACTCCCAGATTTTATTTATTGTTATTATCAGTTGCGTATAGGTATACTATCTTTTTCATATTTGAATGTAACACATCCACGTTGACTTATTTATTATTATAAGTTTTATAGATGTTTTTGTTATTTAAATTCGTGTTTTTTTAATTTTTTAACAATAAATATAAATTTCTTATTTCGCTTGGCTTAATTATGCCTTGAGTGCATCAGGTTTTCCCTTCTCTCCGATTTAGCTGTAGTTTTGCACATTCTATAGTTCATTTATGGCACAATATTGCCGATTGCGTAGTTAGGGTCATAGTATTGCGAAAAATTCCATTTTTTTAATGGAACAAGTTTACATAATAATATGTATTTTTCATATTTAGTTATTTAGTTTCTTTATTACAAATAACATTAAGGATGGACAAAGGTCAATAACCATACTTTCTAGTTTAAATGTTTTTGCAGAGAAATTAGTTTTAACATAAATGTTATCTGTACAAAAGTGCACCTTTATTGTTGGTTCTAGTGATTGTCTGAAGGGGAGGTAGATATTTTATTTTTCTAATTTTTTAATTATTCAAAAAATTTACGTTATGATGATCACTACTATTTATGTATATCAATATTAAAGTCGCCTCCAATTATGTGATTTGATTTGAAAATAATAAGAAACAATCCGTTGGGTGGGCTTGGGCTATGTAAAGTATGGGTTCAATCGAAAAAAGTTTCAGTTGGTGTCATATTTCACAGCGCTGCCATTTAAACGAAATCTTATTTTTTCTATTTTTGAACACTATAGGATATCAAATCTGAATCTTGTTTATAAAAGGGAACAATTCTTTTTGAAAAAGATATCAATTAATCTTTCAGTTTGGCCGTAATGGCTATATTGCGAACTTTTTAGCCATATGACTTGAAAAACGGGAACATTTGAAGATCGACACTATTTTTTATATAGCCCCATATTTTGGGATTATGAACAACTTTTTCCTATGTTTTTTTTCGATTGGGCCCACATTTCACATAGCTTCCGTTCAAACGAAACCTTATTTTTTATATTTTCGAAAACTGTGTGTAGTAAATCAAATTTAGATGAACATGCTACCTTGATCACATTGCGAACTTTTTGGGTCATTTGAATCAAAAACAAAATTGTGAAAAATGACTCTAATCTCGCCAATTAACCAACGATGTGTTCTATATTTACATTTTCTCTATTGTAAGGTTTCGTTTAAATGGCAACCATGCGGAAGATGGCTTCAATCGAAAAAAAATATGGAATATTCAATTTTTTTTAAATTATTAATTGAATCTAATTTCGTTGATGTTCAAAATTCAAATTGTGAAAAATGACTCTAATCTCGCAAATTAACCAACGATGTGTTCTATATTTAACTTTCTTTATTGTAAAAGTGACGTTTCGACTGTCTATTTCAGTCATTTTCAAGCTACAAAATTTAAAAATACAATCATAAATTTCCATTTTTCAATCACAGCATTTTGACAATATTGATTAAAAATTAAAACAAAAAATTATACCTAGAATTTCTATCATTGCTTACATCTAATGTCAACTAGTATCATAATTGGTCTTAACAAAGGTTTTCATATTATCAAACTTTGTCATATTTAATAAATAGTAACAATAAATAAATTTATCACAGTCAGTTTTTGGTAGTGTTTACAGTCAACATATCGATATGTCAAGAGGCAAGGTTTGTAAAGCGCTGGTTGTCTCACGCAAGCAATGGTAAATACACATTATCAAATTATCAGTGACAGTTTATGCATTAATATAATTTTTGTTTTTCTTAATATGTATCATTTCTGAAATTAATCTTTTTTTCTCGTTATGTTCTTTTTCTAAAATTTTAACGTCCCATTTGAAATCGTGATTATTGTTTATTCTGTGTTCAGTGACTATTGCATGACGTTCCGGTTTTTGTGAAATGTTTGTTTTATGTTCTTTGATTCTAGTTTTTAATCTTCTATAATTTTGACCTATATATATACACTATTGCAATTAGTATCTGCACAATCAATTTGATAAATGTGTCTGGTGTTCTCTGACCGTTTTGTCTATAACGTTGTTTAGTTTGTTGTGTAACGAGTTTACAACATTAAAATCAATTTTGATAGTTGAGTTGATATGTGGAACACTAGCATTGTTCAAGTTATCACTAAGGAATTTAATTCTTCTACCGATATGTTTGTTGACAAATTTCTTTGGGTAACTGTTAGCTGACAAAATATCTCTGACTTTTTGAATGTTTGTTTTATTTAAGGCTTTTCAGACAATTTAATTGCTTTATCAACGAGATTGTAGACCATTGCTGCTTTTTGGTGAGTTGGATAGAAGGAATTATAGTTTAGAACCCAGCCCGAAAACGTTGGTTTTTGATACCAATTGGTTAATAGTTTGCCGTCTTTTCTCACCACTTCAACATCCAAGAAATAGAGTTTCTGGTCTACCTCTCGTTCATGCGTGAATTTCAAATGTTCATCAGCAGAGTTTAACACATCTATCAATTTATCCACCCCTGAGATTGGTAGCACGATAAAGCTGTCATCAACATATCTAAAATATGTAGGATTTCTCATATCAAGTTTAACAAAACATTCAGACTCTATATCATTCATGACAATCGCTGCTAATATTGGACTGAGGGGGAGCCCATGGGGCTACCAAACTTTTGTCTGTAAAATTCATCATTGAAAGTGCAAAAAGTTCATGACAAAATGAGGTTAATCTTTTTTAAATTCGCTCCAAGGGAGGTCACAATTAGGTTGTATTTGTGTCCATCGTCTTTCTAAGCTTGCAATAACAGTGTCTTAAGAAATGTTCGTAAACAACGCAGTGACATCTAATGACAAAAGAACTTCATCATCTCGCAAGTTAATGTTCTCAATTTTCTTTTTAAATTCAAGGTTATTTTTTACACTATATTTAGAAGATATAATATTTTTTCTGATAATTTTGTTAATACGATAATAATAAGATAAAAAGAACGTTATAATATTCCAAATTAGTGAAAGTTAAAATTAAGACAGGCTATGAACAATCACATGTTTAGTCATATTAGTTACTACTTGTAAGTGTCTGTATGAGTGTGTGAACACAAGTTCTTACGTACCAACATTATGCCAACACGCAAAAATTCAGTTAACATATTTAAGAGGCTGGAAATTTGTTAGGGTTGCGATCCGGACTCTATGCGGCATCCCTGATAAGATAATCGACTGGACCCGGATCAGAAATGTAACGTCATAGAACATTTTGGTCCAGTCCAGCAGTCATGGGCAGCCCTGTATGGACCTGATTAGGTTATAGAACTTGGTGCTGATCAGACTCCTGAAAAGCAACTTTACGTAGGCATTTTGCGGATCAACGCGATGAAATTTGTTTAAATAGAGATTTAATTTTACTCAAGCAATTATCTAACGAAAAACCAATTTTACGATAAATGCTTACACTTACTAAATTTCTTATTTTCATATGTAGACATACATGAGCAAACAAAGGAGGTTAAAATCGTCAAACGTGATTTATACAATAAGTTAGCTTTAAAAATGTTTTTTGCAGGATTAAGAGAACCATTAGGAACTACTATAAGAAGTATGTGCCCTGGTAATTTAAACGAAGCGATTCAATTTATATCAAAGGAGGAAAATATACGTTATTTCCAAAATATTATGACTAAACCATTTGTGTAACAAAATACTCCGCTCCCTAAACCATTTTTCCAACCATAAAATTATGTTAATCAATTTCCTATGATTAATTCTGTTTTCCCGAATCGTCCAATTCCACCCCAGAATAATTTCCAAATCACCCTATGTAACCTCAAAATAATTTTTTCAATCGCCCAATACAACCACAAAGTAACCCCCGCTTAGACCATTTCAATTCAGTACAAATAACTGCCAAAATCATTGTAGAAATCATCAAATATTTAGACAACCCTCTCCTAATTCTAATATCTTTAGGTAAAACCAAACTTTTTCTAATCCAAACCCTTACCAGGACCTACTCCTACGAGCGGAATATCTGTAAATAATACGAATCAATTTAGGCCATCTATAGTACATTCCAATAAAACCCTGAACAAAAGAATTTTGTCTTTGAAGTGCTTTTTAATATTGATGTAGACAGTAGTATGAATAACGACGCAGAAATTGAATAAAAAATCAATAAAATAATAACAGTCATGAATTTTCATATTATAGTAGTGAACAATATCACGAAGATGACTCAAATTTTCACATGGACCCCCTGTACAACGAACAGACGTAATACCTCATATTATATCTTTCAAAAACACTAATTCTAACGAATTACCGTACATAATATTTTCTGAAAATAACCTCAAGTTTCTAATTGATTCAGGGTTCACTAAATCGTTCATAGACCCAAACCTAGCATACAAATTATATTCTAATTGCATACAGAATGACCCATTTATCGTTTCCCCTGTTTTCCAAAAATCAGCGCATAAACACAGTGAGTGCAATGATACCCGTTTCGAAAATTTTCAATTTACTATTTAGAAGTGCTAAATTGAAATTTTATTTGTTTAAATTTCATAACATTTTTTATGGACTAATAGGGCTAGATAATCTAAAATTATTACAGGCAAATTTAGATTTTAACAATGGAATTTTGTTAACTCATTCAGAAATTAAAAACAACTGAAATCGGTCACTTGAAAATATTGTGCATGCCTTTCGTTTTAAATAATGCCTCCGCGACATTTCAGCGTGTGATGGATAATATTTTGCGTGGTATACAAAACAAAAAATGTTTGGTATATCTCGATGACATTATTTTATTTCAAAATCATTACAGGAACATCTGGAACGATTAGGGAAGGTATTTGAAAGACTAAGAAGGACCAATTTCAAAATTCAGTTGGATAAGTCGGAATTTTTAAAAAAAGAGTTTGCTCATCTTCCTCATATTATGTCACCTGAGAGAGTTAAACCTAATCCAGACAAAATTCAGATTTTCAAAAATTATCACATCCCTACTACCACTAAACAAATAAAAGCATTTCTCGGACTTTTAGGCTATTACCAGTGATTTATAAGTAACATCGCTAAATTAACTAAACCAATGACAAAATGTTTAAAAAAGGGAAACAATTCTACAGTACCCCGACTTCTCAAAACCTTCTAAATCCAGATGCAAGCAATTTTGTTTTTGGCGCCGTTCTACCACAAGAACCTATTGGTAGTGTGGGAACACTCGGTATAGCAATAAACAATGCTAATGTGTAACAATTGAACGTCTTCATTTGTGCCGACTTACTTAAATCGTGACACAGTGCGACTAACTAGGTCAAAGACATTTACACACACAAATGTAAACTGCTGAAATGTTTTTTACCATTAGACCAATGTAAATAGTTTCTGTATAAATAGCATGTAAATAGTTGAATAAATCACTCTAACACCAAGCTCACTTTATTTTGAATGCTGCAATAGTGTCAACCTTGGGATGCTGCAATAGTGTCGATTATCTGATGCTGTAATATTGTTCAACTCATCATTAATGCAGAATTGTGTCCAACGTTATTATAAATACTGTTCTTCTCAGAACCACAACTTTTGATAGTCTTCTCCATACTACAGTGGTGACCCCGATAAAGAACATGGACAATAATAAATAACTACATTGGTGACCACAGCCGGAACCTTCTGATGAACCTGTTGATCTACCATCCAAGTCGCCGTCTCATCCGTCACACATTCTCCACCGGCCAGTCCTTATCAGGACTAAATTGGTCACCCTGCGGAGCAGCACAGCCCTGTTCCACGACACGCGACATATAAATGTATCACGTCCTCAAAATGCCCAACCTACCTCCTCCATCGACCGTCTAGCTGTCAAACTGCCACCTTTCGTGCTATCCAACCCTGAACGTTGATTTTGTATGGTGGAACGAAGGTTTGAGGCCTCCGCAGTTACATCGGAATTAACAAGATTCGGTTATGTATTGGGCAATTTGGATCCTTGTTACGCAGCCGAAGTGCATCACATTATCATAAACCCACCGGCGACTGAACCATATGCCACCATCAAGGCAGCACTCATTCTTCGGCTGTGCACCTCACAAGAGTTACGGACCAAACGGTTACTTGGGCAGGAAGAAATTGGTGACAGAAAACCATCCCAATTTCTGCGTCACCTCTAAAACCTGGCCGGAAATTCAACTCCGGAGAATCTACTACGAACAATCTGGTCGGCTTCCTCAAAACCTGCAGCAACCATGAAAGACAAGCAGTTGGATAAAGTTGCCGAAATCGCCGATTACATCATGGAAGCAAGTCAAATAGTCCATGATAGCTACGGCCAAGTCTACTCTCCAGCACGATACCATCCAACAACTGACCAACAAGGTACAGGCACTCCAGATGAATCTAAATCATATAAGACGGCACATAGCGAGAGACTCGAGGACAAGACATCGGTCACATTCAAGAGGTACTTCTTCGCGAAAACGAGTCAACAGGACCAGTGACCTTCGCTATTACCACAGCAGATTCCAGGCAAAGCACAGAAATGCATCCCTCCGTGTAGGAAGTCATCAGGAAACCATCAAGGAGCTCACTAATGGCGACGAGTGAGTTTCACACAACGCAGCGTCGCTTATTTGTAGCAGACAGAATCACACACCAAAAATTTCGGGTCGTTACTGGTGCTGATATCTGCGTGTATCCCAAGTCACTGATACCTGGGCCACGTCAAAAATCCACGTTCACGCTACAAGCAGCAAACGGCACCAACATAGCGACTTATGGTACCATTGTTCTGTCTCTCAATTAAGGCCTACGAAGATGTTTCCCATGACGTTTCATCCTTGCCGACGTCACCAAACCAATTATAGGTGCAGATTTCCTTGCACACTACCAACTGCTGGTAGACATAAGCAACCAACGACTCCTGGATCAACTCACTCACCTCACCACCTCTGGTCAACTAATCAACTGCAGCCAACCTTCCGTCACTTTCGTTACAGAAACGAAACCGACCACTTCTGCATACCACGAGATATTTCAGCATTTTCCCTCATTAACTCGACCCAGCGGCCAAATCACCTTCTCCAAACATACAACAAGGCACTACATCAACACTACCCCCGATCCACCGGTAGCATGTAAGCCACGACGTTTAGCTTCGGACCATTTCTCTGCAGCCAAGAGAGAATTTGAAACGTTGGTACAGCTAGGTATCGCACGTCCTTCCTCCAGGCCCTGGTCACCGCCACTACACATGGTCCCAAAGAAAGACGATGAATGGCGTCCATGCGGAGACTACCGTGCTCCCAACGCGAAAACAATCCCGGACAGATATCCCGTAAACAACATTGATGACTTCACACATGCACTGGCACGCAAGACAATTTTCTCCACGATCGACCTAGTTCGAGCTTATAACCAAATTCCAGTTGCAGAAGAAGACATCCCAAAAACAGCTATTACAACACCGTTTGGGTTGTTCGAGTTTACTCACATGAATTTTAGTTTACGTAAAGCTAGCCAAACATTCCAACGCCTTATAGACGAAGTGTTACATGGCCTTGACTTCTGTTTTGCTCACATTGACGATATACTGGTCGCATCGGATTTACGCACATTATTTACTCGCCTACAGTCACACGGAATATTGCTTAATCAAGCAAAATGCAATTTTAGTAAGTCTCTTTCTGTCTCGGAAAATGGAATACGCCCTTTGCCCCACAGAGTGACGGCAATCTTCAATTTCCCCAAACCTACTACCGCAAAACAAATGCGACGATTTCTGGGTACGCTCAACTTTTACAGAAAGTTCCTGCCTATCGCTGCCCACTTCTACTGGGGAAGACTAAAGTAAATGCACCATTACAGTAGGCTCCCACATCCTACGAGGCATTCAATTCAAACAAGAAGCAACTGGCGCAGACTATTCTCCTGCACCATCCACAACCAGATGTTACCTTAGCAATTTTTTGTGACGCAAACAATTTCACAATGAAACCTGGGAACCCCTTGCATTTGTTCCTCCAAACTCTCTAACGCTGAAGTCAAATGCAGCGAACTTCTCGCGAGTTATCGCACAATTAAGCATTTCCGCCATTTTCTCGAAACCCGTGACTTCATAATTTTTACAGATTACAAGCCTTGCCTTCCGTCAGAACCCTGACAAATGCTCTCCCAGACAGTCACGGCACCTCAATTTCATTAGCCGGTTCTCAACGAACATTCAAGATATTTCTGGGAGGGATAACATCATTGCCAACACGCTCTCACGGATTTCTGAGTTATCAACACATGTTGATTACGAAGCCCTTTCTTTTGCGCAGGAATCCGATAGGGAACTGCAACATTATCTTAACTCGGACCAATCGTTACATTTCAAAATTCACATTCTCGGCTCAAACAAAGCCATTTTCTGCGACATTTCTACTGATACGGCAAGACGTTTTTTAACTTCAAAATTTCGTTTCGCCGCATTGAATAGTTACATTCCCTAACACATCCTGGAATCCGTGCTTCCATAAAACTTGTGACCCAGCAATTTATTTGGCCATCTGCTAATGAAGATTGCGCCAAGTGGGCATGCGAATGTCTTTCCTGTCAAAAGGCAAAGATTAACCCGTCACGTTTTTCCACCCTTGGGCAAATTCGAATTACCATCAGAGAAATTGGACCACGTCCACGTAGATATAGTTGTGATGCCGCCCTCGGACGGATACCGTTATTGTCTTACGTGTGTAAACAGATTCACACGTTGGCCTGAAACTTTTCCCATGACAGATCAAGGAGCCACAACAGTCGCACGAATATTCTACGAAGGATGGATCTGTCGTTTTGGCGCACCCCTAAGAATTACCATGGACCAAGATAGACAGTTTGAATCCCAACTTTTATCAAACTCAAAACATATACACACAACGGCATACCACCCCGCAGCTAATGGTATGGTTGAGCGACTACACCGACAATTAAAAGCCGCCATAACTTGCTATCAGAACAGCAACTAGACCAGGATTAATCCCACTGTTCTTCTGGGCATTCGTACAGCCTGGAAGGAAGATCTTAAAACAACAGTCGCTGAAATATTATAAGGTAAACCACTTCGTCTACCAGGCGAATTTCTGGCACCGGATACCCTACAGTCTCACACCACCACCCAGATATATGTACAGCAGCTTCGCGATCACTTCCAACTTCTACGACCTGTAGCTGGAAGCAGGCATGGTGGACGGAAAACTTTCATTCATAGAGATCTACAATCGGCCGAATATGTTCTGATTCGACGGGATGGTCCAAAGAAAAGCCACTGCAATTCTCATACGATGGGCCATACAAAGTGCTCAAACGAAGCGAACATTCATTCATTGCTCAACTTCCCAACACAAGCAAATCAGTATCTGTCCAGAGACTCAAACCAGCATATATCGTAAGAGACGAACAACATCCTCAACCTTTACATTCAATAAAGAAAATGGACGATCGACCAACACATACAACAACCCGGTTCGGTCGTCGAGTACATTTCCCAAGCTATATCCGAGCAGGTTAATCCACATCGTTCCTCACTGGAAGGGGGGTCCTGTGGAAACACTCGGTATAGCAATAAACAATTCTAATGTTTAACAATTAAACGTCTTTCTTTCTACCGACTTAGTTAAATCGTGACACAGTGCGACTAACTAGGTCAAAGACATTTACACACACAAATGTAAACTGCTGAAATGTTTTTTACCATTAGACCAATGTAAATAGTTTCTGTATAAATAGCATATAAATAGTTAAATAAATCAGTCTAATAGACCCATTGCATACGCATCGCGCACCCTAAATGATTCGGAACAAATATATACTACAATCGAAAAAGAACTCGCTATAGTTTAAGCCACGAAATATTTGAGACTAAACTTATTTGGCGAAAAGTTTAATAGTATTACTAACCATAAGCCTCTTCAGTGGTTGTTTTCACTTAAAGAGCCAAATTCTACATTAACAAGACGGCGAATCAAATTAGAAGAGTATGATTATGACATAAAATACAAAAAAGGCAAATTAAACTCAAATGCTGATGCGCTTTCCCGTACATGTACTTACAAGAAATTATCCGAAATTTTCACCAAAGTAAAACTAATCATCGTGCTATAGATGAGACGGAACACAAAATCAAAACCATATACTATTGTCCGAATATAAAAGAAATCAATTCAAATCTATATAAATGATATTTGTCAACAAAGTAAATATAAAAGAAATCCTGTTAAAATTCAAATGAATGTTGCTCCAACAGCAGCGAAACCATTTAAAATAATTCACATGAACACCTTTACATTAGAAAAATCAAAATTCGGAACTAACTAAATTACAACTTTCCTCAAATCAGTTAACCGTTTCACTTACCCTTGAATATATTTACCAACTATCGAAAAGTTAATAAAAATCGAGTGCTATATATATAACAATAAAATAACTTTTCTTTTGCATTTACCTGTTATGCATCCTTACAGTTTTGACTATTACTATCTATATTCCGTTCCTGTATTAACACATAATCAGTTCAAGGTTACCAGCTGAAAGAATAATTTTATATTCATCATCATCATAAGGTCGTCAGTCCTAAGACTGGTTGGACACGTACCTCCACTCTTTCCTATCCTTCGTTCGCGAACATAAAAGTGACTTTTCTTCTTTTTATTAAAGGCGACACGTCCCTGCGCTATCCTCTGCTTTATATCCCAATTACTCCTTCCGTCCTGACTTATCTGACTTCCTAAATATCTAAAATGAACCACTTCTAATTTTTGGTCTCCTATCTGTATTTTCACTCTTTCCCTACTTTTCCTTCCCTTGCACACCAATATTTTAGTTTTACTTTTATTTATTTTCATACAGTACTGATCTGTCAGTACCGCTTTCATTTCAAGTAGCGATGACAGTGTGCATTCCTGTCTGACTCCCTTCCTAATATTTACTTCTTTACGTTGCAGCCCTAGCTCTATAACTGCCTGTTGCTCTTTATACAAACTAAGTATCACTCTTCTATCTCTGTAACTCATACCTACATTTTTAAGTATTTTTAACATCTTGTCCCATTTAACATTGTCAAAAGCTTTTTCTAAATTTACAAATCCTATTAAAATAAAAAAAAAACGAATTGTACTTTAAATTTCAAAACGACATTTGCATCAAAATTATGCCACAATTGTACGTATGTAGTCAAGTTAACATTCAAGAATATAAGGGTAATGGTCCTTGTGAAATACAATTGTTGAGTATGAAGAACACTAATTCCTGTCGACAAGCAGTAATCAACATTTCAAAATCAATTATTAGACCAATGGAAGAATCGACCCAGTAGATTGCCATGTTTCCCAGAGAAGAAACCATCAATCAACTTTTTAACTCTACGGTTCATACCTTATTGATATTCCGTTTAATTGTGAAATAAGTACCAGTTAAAGAAGAATAATAAACAAAGAGAAGTAATCAACCAGAACCAACCCGTGCTTTTTCCACAATTAGAAAAAAATAAATATTGCACACCAATCACGGGGAAAAACCGACTTCGACCTACACCAGATTAATTTGGGCGGACTATCTGAACTAAAGAAGGCAATAATTGAAAATCAGCTACAAATCTCGTTCAACAAACTGGAACACATCTTTAGTGTTACCCTGTATGCTTTTCTCGCGATAACAGGTTGTTTATTTTGGATACAAATGAGTACCAAAAAGGAATCAAAAATGGCTAACGAAGCAATAACCTTGGAAAACTTTCAACTACCTCGTTGCACTCCGTAGTTGAAACTTCGCGGGAAGGAATTATCTCACGGTTTAATACTGTACACCTGTTATTACATACATATTACATGCATCACCAAATCATCATAGTAAAAAATGGTTTTAAACATGATTTTACTAGACAAGTTCGCGGCCCTTTCGTAGACTGTCATATTCTTCAAGAAAGGGTTCATTTTGAGAAAAAATGATTAAACGAATAAAGCTCGTCAACTGATAAATTAGAAAGGTTTCTAATATCTACCTGTTTACGACAATTGTCAATAAATCTCAAGACGCAGGCCGTTAAACGCCTTAACCGGTTTATATTTGACCCGACTCTGTCAACACCTCGTGTTGTGGCATGAAGTACTCCGGAAGCGTGGTGTCATGTGTGTTTATGATGTCAGTTATGTGACCCAGGCGCTCGTATTTATCTAAAAAATCCGTGTTTGAGCTTCGCATTTGCTAATAGCTTTCTTTCTAGAGCGATAAACCATTTGATTGCGACATCGCGCGAGTTGTCTAGTGATTCTGGGGATTGCTTAAGAGGAAATTTGACTTCGAATCTGCCACTGATATGAAAGGATACGTTTTCAACGAATGATCTTCGCACATTTGTTCCTTCGTTGAGAATTGGTTTATGACTGTCAACTTCTTCAATCTTCCAGAACTTCGAAAGTTGATCTTGTGTTCGAAGTTACGTTACATCGTGTGATGTCATTTGTAGTGGAAAGAGGCCCAGCTACGGTCCACCTAATCGTGTATTTTGCAATAGTGGATAGGCAAAATCTAGATTAATCCTGCCAACTGATAAAGGTTGCCAAAATTCATTCACTCCTATTAAAATGTTTACGCTTTGAGTGATATGGAAATTAGGATCAGCTAATTTGATGTTAACCGGAATAGTAATTTGCTGTACATCAAATGTAAACCGAACGTTATACGATCTAAGACGACGCAAGCCAAATTAAACGAAAATGGATTGTAAATTGAGCATATGTTTACGTTACACGTGTTATTAGCATATGAAATAGATTCACTTATGCCTGGTGGAAGCGCACCTGTACCTTAGCTGTCGAGAGGAGAGAGCTTTGCGATATTGCCGGTGTGCAATTAGACGATACTGATTCGATATTTGAGTTTACCAAAACATTAGGAGGTTTTTTGATTAATTTTTGTTGATCAGAGCTTCTTTACCACTAACCTTGCACCCTGATCAAGAACACTGCTATCAGAATTGATTGCGTTGCACGCAATTCGTACATAACTGCCAATCTTTGACTTTCGATACTCTCGTTCCCGAACGAACAATTTTAGAACATCTGCGCAACTGAATAACCTATGTTCGTTTTAACAGTTTATGCTCGAATATTTTGGTGTTGACGAGGTGTACTCTTTGTCGGTATCAGTAGTACCAATTTTTCGTTTTTCACTGTTATTTTTGAATTTCATTTCACACACACCATCGCGCGATACTTCAATTCGCTTAATGTAACCCCTTTTTATTAGCTCGCGTTCTTTCCCACGCTTGCGCAGTAGCCTCGTCTGATTTGCTAGTCATGACGTAAATAATGATGGAATCCTACGACTCGGTTGGTTCTCCTAATTTCTTGAGCATTTCAAAAGGTTTCGACAGTTTCTCTTGTATGTAAATCGCGAATTTTATTAGCTGATGTTATTAAAATAGATTCGATATTAAAAATTGCTTTTAAATAGTGTTGAATTAGTAAATACCCATTGTTGTATCTGTCGCAAAGAGTATTCCACGCAGTCTCGTAATTATCCGCGTTGAAGTCGATTTCCTCTAGTACTTGAGGCGCAGTACCACATTTAGAGGCTGTTAAATAGTGAAATTTTTGAATTTTGTCTATGTTCGTGTTATCGTGTATTAGGGACTAGAACAAGGAGCGAAACTTGAACCATTTATTGTATGTACCATCGAATTTGGCCAATTGATGTCCGGTGGATTTATTTCCTTGTTATGAGTCGAGTCAACAGACGGTTGCTCACTAGACACATTTGATTTGGCACACTAACCATTTTGCGTGTAACTTTCAAGCATTACCTTTGCTGTGACAATAAGCAATGAAATTTATTCTCGAATTCTTCCCGTATATTATACTGTTCATTTGGTATCTCTGCTAAACATTCAATTTCGATTTGAATGTCATCGAAATTAGCAAAAATATTCTCTGCTTTGGTGACTCGTTGCTCGAGTTCGATGGTCTTGTTACACGTTACGTCATCTTTTTCAAGACCTTCAAACGATGCGGCGAATTTGTCAAGCTGCGTTAATTTGGCTTTGATTGTAGCCCGTTTTTTTGGTTAAGAGCTTGAGATTATCACTAGCTTCGGTCATAGTGAACTTAATTCGAAACAACAACAAAAATCGCAATACAATCAAATACAACGAAATATGAATTATTATGGAATATACAATACACAAACCCCTAAATCGTAAATAAACGCATGCATGCGAAAGAGGCAATATTATGAACAAAGGAACAGTAGTAGTACAGAATGGATAGACAGACCTCATACACGGTTAAGGCACTGAACTCGTTTTTCCTTTCTTTAAATATTTATTAACAAAATTTTACACCCTCTGCTTACAACGACATTCTGCTACTGCTACCTACAACATACTAACTAACTAAAAGATAGTCGCTCTGACCACAGAGAAAAGGGCTCGTACACCATATATTTAATACTCCTATATTGTTAGTAACCCTGCTTTCACACAGACGGTTTTCTAACGGCAACCGTGCCGTGCCGTGCCGTGATTTCATTTTGCTTTGCACACTGTTTTACACGGGTTTAGTTTTGTTTTGATATGTGACCAAAATGGACGAAAGAAAAAAACGCATGTTGTATATATATATGGCATAATCGCAGAAAAACACAAAAAACAAGAAGATTTTGGATTCATCCACTACTTGAAAACAGACAATTGATGGGTGAATTTGTAACGTTATTTCATGAGCTACGAGGGGATAGCTCCAAATTTTTTAATTATTTTCGAATGTCCATTAGGAGTTTCGATGAATTATGTGTAAAATTGCAAGATGATTTACAAAAAGAGGACAACTTGTAGAACGAAAGAGGTAGCACCTAATAAGATAGGAAATTTTTGAAGATAAAAAATACTAATAAATAGAATGTAGTCCCAAATCACCGAAGAAAACCTATCGTAAAATTGTAATTAGGAAAGGATGCTAACTACGGACGGCATGCAGTTAGTACGCGAAGCTGAAGTATTGATAGGGATTACTGGAAGGTACAAGTAATAAAAGTTATTGATAGCGATAGAATTGAATATAAGACAATTTGAATACACTGTTTCAAATATTTTCACAGAGAATAATAACAATAGAAAGACAGATACAAATGAATTCAAGTAGAAATACTTACAAAAGGGTGTAATATAATATTTAGTCAAATATATGTTTTAAATTAAATATAGCGGTGTTATTATCCGCCACACTATATAATTTCTTCTGTTAACTGCACAATTCAGAGAGAAAAACGATTCTGAAAACAATTTTTGCCGTGTGAACACACGGCACGTGTGAATGCTTCTATACACTTGCTTGTCTCACTGTTGCCATGCACGGCTACGGCGTCGTGCCGTTGCAGTCCCTATGCCGTGCTGCGACGGCAGCCGTGAACGGCCACGGCAAAAAACCGTCTGTGTGAAAGCAGGGTAAGGGTCTGGAAAGGGACAAAACCACTACGGTGCAGACATATATGTGTCTGTCACTCTCGTGACTACTTCGAGTATTACGCGCATGCTCAACAAGTGAACATGCCTATAAGCGTGTATCATTTACCCCCCCCCAAACCGTAACGCGGAGCGCATAACGGGTCGAGTAGTCTAAAAAGAGATAGGAGTAGTCGTTTGCTGTCTCACTTACCTCGTGACATTGCCACTTACGGGCGCTAGCAATATAGGAGTAGTATAGAGGTATAATTTTTCCCAAGTCAACTGAAATATATCATAATAAATAAATACACAGTAAATACATGTATATATATTTAAAAATTATTATATTTTAAGACTAATTAAATTATACAGGGTGTAACAGAATTAGGTACCGAGCTATGGAGTGTATAAAATAAATTTAATAAACAATCGCACTGAAGCCGAACCTCTACGTGAGTTAGCTAATGTTAGATACTAAATAAAAGATAGGCTAGAAAAAGAAACAGTCAAAAAAATATATTAGGTGAAACCCAATTTGGTTATAGGAAAGGAGGGGAACTATATACGCAATTTTTCTATTAAAAAATATAATACAAACATTGATCTGAAGAAAAAAGTTTGTGTGGTATTTATTGACTTAAAAAAGGCGTATGATACATTAGATACTTGGGAATTGCTAGGCACGTTGAGAAAGAGTAAAATTGAAAAGAATCCAATTAAAAGAATAATAAAATTATATAGAGAAACATCAGGGGTGATAAGATTAAATGGAAGAGAGAGAGAAAGAATTTAGGTGAAAAAAGGAATAAGACAAAAGTGTAAGTTAAGTGCGCATTTATTTAATGTATATAAGTGAACTAGAGCAATAAATAAGTAAGATAAGGGAAGGGGGAGTAGTAGTAGTAGTAGTAGTAGGAAGGAAAAAAATTTGGACCATTACATACTCGGATGATATTGTTTTGATATCAACCAATATAACGCTTTTGAATGAAATAATGAAAGTTTTAGAAAGATATTTCGGAAAAAACAGTTTAGAGGTAAATACAAGTAAAACGAAATTTATAGAATTTGAAGAAGTAAGGAGTAGGAAGAGAAAAGAAAAGAAGGAAGTTAGAAGAAAGGGTGAAATGATAGAGCTTAAACAAATAAACGTACTAAAGATATGTAATCTGGCGAAGACGGAGGAGGCGTATGAGTTAACGGACGTGTTTTATTATTGTGAATAGATTAGACGTTCAAAATACAAGGGTTTGCCGTAATTTTTCCGGAAGAACATTGTGAATTTATACGTAGGATTTCCATGATTATCTAGAGATTAATCGGTCGTGTTCGTAGTTAATAAGAACTTATTTGGTATGTCGCTATAGTAGACATTATATTAGAACGTCAGACTATTTCTTGACCTTCGAAGAGGTGGATTGCTGATACATAGGCGTATCTTTGGTAGTCACAGTTGCACGATAAATACTATGAAGAACTAGAATAAAATTAGGAGACAAGAATATGAGAGATGAAAATGTAAAAAGAAAATAGAAGATGAAAACTGTTTAAGATGTGAAGGGGTGTGTCAACAGTGATTTCATCGAGATTGTACACAGATAACTGCTACGGAACTTAAGCTTGTTAAAAAGAATAGTCAACTGAAATGGATGTCTGGTGACTGCAACGATCAATATGTTCAGCTGATTGACAACTCCAGGAAAAAAATTATGAAGCAAATATTGGACACCATAAAAAATACATTATATGAAATAGTTACTAGTAAATTTGAATGAAATTATGAAAAAAAAAAGTTGATTGGTGCTCAAGCGCAGACAAATCAAAGGAATCGAAAGAAGAAGTTATTATTGTCTAGCCTAATCAAACTAGCGAAACAACAAAGACAGTATGTCAAGAGAAGATAAATGCTACTGAAATGAAGGTTGGTTTTAAAAACGTTAGAAAAATAAAAAATGGTGAAATTGCTACTACATGTAAAAACAAGGAGGAAATGAAAAAAATAAATATGGAAGTCAAAACAAAAATGGGAGAGGAAATGTACGAATTCCTGAATTTTGCAAGCCAAGAATAAGGATTGTTACGTGAAAGATGAAATAGAAAACGAGGAATTAATAAAAGCAATACAAAACCAAAATCCTGAAGTAGTAAATGATGAGTCAGAGATGACGGTAAAAATAAATAAGGAGCTCAAGAAGACACAAATGTTTGTAATAGAAATGGATTCAATTAGCTTTAACAGAGTGATGAAAGAAAGAAGATTAAGAGGCGACTTTGTACTCTAAATGAATACTTAGGGGTGTATAGGTACATGAATTGTTATTCTTATGAGCATTGTAATAATAAGTGTAATAAGCGAAAAAGATGTTTAAAATGGAGGGTCATATGGCGAAAAATTGTAAGGAAAAAAAGTCAAGCTGAATGAACTGTAGACAAGCAAATGAGAAACTAAAGCTAAATCTGGATGTAAACCACAACCTGCTAAATATTGAATGCCCGGTGTACCAAAGAAGGTTAACATAAAGAGAAGGGCAATTGTGTATAACAGTATATAGCCACCACAGAAACAAGAAAAATTCAGTAATAGGGGGATAATAATATAACAGAAACTAGTAGCTAATGGACACAATAGTAATAAGGAGTGTGGATGAAATAGTGAAAAGCATACCTACTATTAATGGATATGAAATGAAAAAATTTGTTGATAATGCAAAGCTCAGTATGTTTAAGAAGGTAGACAAAAAGGAAATTGATAAAATTGTAAATAATTTAAAGAATACTAGGGGATCAGATGGTATTAGTAGTGAAATTATGAAGAAAATGTGGCCAGAAGTTGGAAATAAATTTATACTGATAATAAAGGATACAATCGCTCAATGAAAGATACCAAAGGCATTAAAAACGTCAATGGTTGTTCCTTTAGCTAAAGTAAAAAATAATATAAAATGGAAAGATCATAGGCTTATAAATATTCTTCTACAACAGAGAAAATTACTGAGATCATAGTATTTGAAACATTTATAGAATATATAGAGAATAAAATTTTGTCTGAATACCAGTCAGGTTTTAGAGAGAGGCATAACACAGAAACGGCAATCTAATTAATAATAGAAGATCGGTTAAGAGCAATAGATAAAGGCGAAGGAGTACTTGCTATATTCTTGGATTATGGAAGGGCTTTTGAGACGATAATTAAAGATGATGTACAACGTAGTTGGAGAAGTGTATAAATGACTTGAGAATAATCTAAATGATATACAGAAAGCTAAATTTAAAATAATCTCTTGGAAGATAAAAAAGATAATCATGGTATTCTAGAAGGAAGCAAATTAGGACGCTTATTGTTCATTTTGTATATCAATGACCTGCCACGGGTAATAAAACATTGTAAAATTCATATATTTGTTGACGACATTTTGACTTATGAATGGGTGACGGAATACAAATATTTGGTAGTCATTATAGACTATAATGGTTCGAATTTCAAAGAGCATATAAACCATATTAATAGAATAATAGCAAACAAATTTAATTTAATACATACCTAGGTTAAGAAAAATACTTTCTAAATGAGGATAAGGAATATTATTTAAATTAACTATAATGCCTCAATTACATTACTGTTCAACAGTTCTTATGATGGTAAATAAAAGCGAAATATTAACTTTACAAATAAACATTAACAAAGGTATGAGAGCAGTTTTTAATAGAAGGCGATTTGAAATGTAAACATGTTGAAGAAAATAGGATTGTTATCGGTAGAAGATGAAATAAAAAGGGATGTATTAATTTTTATATGTAGGATAGAAAATACAATGGTACCGGAATATCTTGAAGAATTAACAATTTCATTTGGAAAAAGTTAGAAGTAGTAAAGAGCAGAAAACTGTGTTTTATAAGGAAATTAGAATGTGTAACAAGTTGCCATATGAAATTAAAAAGTGAAAGTCAGTTGATAGATTTAGAGATGTACTTGGTCGAGTAAGAATCAACAGGAGGATTTGCAATTATATGTTTGATTTCTTTTTAATTGTATAGTGCTGGTTTTTATGCGATTGAAACGTACAAATATTTTGTTTTATAATGTTATTTTGAACAATTGTAAACGTTTATGTAATTAGCCGTAGACTATGTGATATAAAACAGTACAATATATATACAGGGTGTCCAAAGCAAACGGGTTTCTATAATAACTGCTTTATAGTTGAAGATATCAAAAAAAAGTTTCTTACAAAAGTGCTAGCATATAAGTATCTTGGTATCCTACAATTATTTTCGATTATACAGAATGTCTCATTTTTCCTGGAAGCTACCTAACTTCATTTTTTCCAATCGAATGCCCCATTTTTTATTGCATTTTTGAATTTCTCGTTAAATTTAAATACCCCTTTGTTAACCATATGTGATGTCGAAAATGCATCAATTTCCATAAAATTCGCACTAAATCACTAAATAGGCGGTTGCAATACTCTGTGCTACTTTCAATATCTCCGAAATGAAAATTAAAAGAAATAATTTTAAGATATGAAGATACTTATGTGGTAACACTTTTGTAAGAAACTTTTTTGATATCTTCAACTATATAGCATTTATTGAAGAAACCCGCTTGCTTGGAACACCCTGTATATGTATATAAAATAATAGTGAGAAAGTACATATAGTTACTCAATTGGCTAAAGCAAGGGACTTATTACGAAGTATTTGGGAGATAAGGCAAAGTATGTGTAGGAATGATTGGGTTAGGAGGAAAAGATTGTTTGATGCGACAGTTAAAAGTATAGTCTCTTATAGTGTGGAAGGTAGAAAAAGAAAAAACAAGTGGAAGGCATTTACAAAAAATACATTAAAGTATTAAGTTTAGATAGAAGTACACCGAAGATCATGCCAGAAAAAAAGTATGTAGAGAGAATCTTGAAACTCGGATTTAAAAATAAATATGATAAAGAAAGAGAAGAAGCGTTAAGAGAGCTAAATATAAACCAAGGGCAGCTGAATGAGTAGGATAGAATGGAAAGGTATGTCGAAGAAATAGTAAGGGTGAGATGTAAAAAAATTATAAGGACCAAAAATTGGAAACTCCTAAGACTGGTTGGAGATTCTTGTTATGGGTGCATTGGCAGGGATATTGGGAACAGGAATTTTTCAATAAAGGAAAAGATAGAGACGTAAGAGCAAGGTTCAAAGTAGGAAATGAAAAAAGAGGGTGTAGGTAAGTATTGGTTGAAAGAGGAAGAAATGAAGTGCAAGATATGTGAAAGAAGCGAAGAAACATTACTGCATGTACTTGGAAGTAGTGACGTAAGTAAAGAGCTAGAAGAATGTAAGAGTATTTTTAATGAAAGTGAAAATGGACTGATCCTTTTAAAAGATATTGTCATAAAAAGGAGGGGGAGAGCTTTAAACAAAGTACAATAAAGACAAGTAAATAGGAAATGAAAATATTAATACATTAATTGGGAGGTGTTTGTTCTTGAGGAAATTTTTGTCTTAATTAAACACTTGCTTTTAAATTGACTATTTATTTACATATATTCAAATTGAACGTGTGTAATTTAAACTTAAAAAACAGATAAAGGAAATTAAAGTGGCTAATAATCAATGAAAATGAATCTCTTTTTTCTCTCTAGTTCTTGATCTCTCTAAATGAACCGATGCAACCCCTTTTATTAAGAATGGTTGACAGAAATCACCCCACTCTTATCATACACAAAAAAAGGTCGAGCATACAATCAAACAAAACTTTCTCTTGCAAAACTGACTCGATAAAAATATATACAATGGAAACAAATAATGGCACTAGAAAGCGTGCTTTTTATTTTCTAGCTACCCTAATAAAACAATAAATTTAAGTTCAATACTACTAATCCTAGCCTAGCAAATGACACTAAAGGGTTCAAGTATATTACACAAAAGAGGTATAAATCTATCTAAAATGAAACTTAAAAAAAGGTTAAATTTAACAAACAAGAGGCATTATATTACACATACCATAAATTAAAAAGGTTAATATTGACAGGGATTGCTAGGCTATATTAAACATTTACAATTTAAAAGAACTTTGCTGCAATGCAGAGCCCAACAATAGATAAGTATAAAACTTAATATTATACGGTGAATACCGAACAGGAGGGTATAATGAAAATTAAAAGTAATTTTATATTTACACTGTTTTTAGTCAGTCAGCACGGTGCTGTACCGGTGCGAAACATGTATAGTGGGCGCGGCGGAAAATAAAAGGTTAGAAGCGTTTAAAATGTGGTGTGGAAGAGAAGGTTAGAAATGAAGAGGTATTAGAAAGAGTAAGAGAACAGAGGACTCTATAGAAGTCACTAAGAAATAGGCGAGTTAGGTTAGTACGGCATGAAGGTCTAGTCAGAGACATGTTAGAGGCAGAAACGAAAGTTAGGAGGGGTAGAGGTAGACCTAGATTAGATTACTATTCGCAAATAGTTAAGGATGTGGGTTGTTCTAGTTTTAGGAAAATGGAAAGATTAGCTCAGGATAGAAAAGAGTGGAGGTACGTGTCCAACCAGTCTTAGGACTGACGACCTTATGATGATAGCGTTTAATAATAAAATTCCATAATTATTATTGTATCTATTTGAACCAATTGAAGTGACTATGGTTCCTTTTATGGTACTTATTACTCCCTCTCTGTTGCTCTATTGCTCTTAAGGTGATAAGTGGTAATTCCCCACCCTTGTCTGAATGTACCCTTTTTGATAAACCGAAAGTTGATACGATTTTTCGGAAGTGATTCGCTATTTCATGCGCAGTTTTGCCTTTTAATACGTAAGCCTGAATAAATTTTGTCAATTGCTCCTGAACAATCAAAATTGTCTCTGTGTCTTTTTGAAGGATAAATTGCAAATGGGTCTGAGGGAGTTTCGGTTATCGTCATGGAACTTTCGTAAAAGCGTCTGCTAGTATTATTTCTGTGGCAGTATTCGCAATTATTTACATAATTTGTAACATCATTTTTCAGGTTCGACCAATTGAAATATTCTCTTATTTTTTTTATGGTTTCATTTATTCTTTTATGACTTCATGCTGGATATAATTTTTCGAATATCGTTTGAGTTTCGTGTTACGTTTACGTGTATGTATTTTCTGATCGTCTGGAAAGTGGAGCTTGTTGATCAAATAATTTATCATTCTTATTACTAAAGTACATTCATTCTCCGATATGGTAATTCGTAACATGTCCTGTGACCAAAGTTAAAATTAATAAAATATTTTCAAACATATCCCGCGGGTAATTAAATGTANTATGCAAATAAAGGGGGTGGAGTGTAGGAGTCCCTTCCTAAATATTATGGATGACAAGCTTCATTGGTCATTACCACTGGGGGTTGTTCTGGTAGAGACAATAGTCCCAGATTTCACCATCTGACCCAGTTTCGAGTGAAAGTTTACATTTATGGGGCAATAAAATGAATCGCTTTGAGTCCTCGATGGACCTGCACATTACAAGACATGAATTTATGACACCCTTCTTGCTGTCAACCCTGACCAATTTGTTTACCCATCCATAACACTATTTTACGCATAGGTACTAAAGAAACCCTTCTCGAAATCGAAACAAAAGATTTTGATTCTTAAAGAAACTATTATTTCAAAAAAGCAGACGTTAAAAAGAAACTGAATTTTGAGTGAAACGAATTGATGAATAGGACTCGAACAGAATTGTTATTATCAATTTTGATTCGAGATCAGGTGTCCGCATTATTATTAAGCAATATTTTTTTATGAATAGCCTCATAGCTGTACTTTTCTAATTTGAGCCTCCAGAGGACAGCCCAGAGCAGGGCTCTTTAACATTAATAAGGGCCTATGATTTGCTCCTTTTTTTTGCTATACATACTATATTACTACTACTACTTATACTAATGCTCGAGGAGGGGAAATCTTCAAAAGACACCTCCTGACTAAAACCTCTCCTTGAGCGGGGAGATAAACTCTGGGGGTTGCTCATCCCCGGGGAAAAATTGGAAGGCTGGTGATTGGGGATAGGGTTGAGATGGGAAATGAGTTAAGGGTGTGGGTGGAAGGGAGTATTGGGGGGGAAACTGAAGTAGGTGGTCCACCTCCGAAGTGCTGGATGGACACTCGCGCTAAAAAGCGAAGCTAGGAGATTGAAGTGAGCGAAAGAGGGCGGCTCATTGTAGAAGGTGACAGCGCCTTCGGAAACAGTCGTTGGGTTTCGGTGCGGGGTTGGAGAGTGCCGAGATGGTGGGGTTTTGGTGGCCTGACGCTGAGGCCCGGAGATTTGCCGTGAGTGTGATTGTAGCCTCGGGTAGAGAAGGTAAACCGGTTTCAATCAGAATTTGGGTGTTTCTGATTAACCAGGGGTAGTTAAGTGCGGAGCGAAGAATCCGCATGTATGTACCTTGCAAAGGTTTCAGGCGATGGGGAAGGGCGCAACCCCAGACGGGAATGGCATAGGAGCAAATGCTCCTGATAATTGCGTTAAACGCACGGATTTTGGTCTGTTGGGAGATGGTGTTATTACGAAAGAAAGGTTTAAGTGCGATGAATGCACCCAGAGCCTTGTTACGGGTCGCTTTAATGTGGAGCCGTCAGTTTAGGTATCTGTCTAAGACGACGCCTAGGTAGGCGACGGAACTGCTTCAATTAATGGGGCGGTTGAAAATGATGGAGGAAGGTTTTCGAAGCCTACGAGAAAAGAAGATTGCCTCCAATTTGGTCTCGTTAATGAAAAGTTTCCATATCCGATACCAGTTTAGGAGCTGGGGCAGAAAGCTATTGATTCTTGCGGTGTATTGGAGAATGGTACTTGAGGAGTTTATAATAGCAATGTCGTCAGCGTACAGGGTAGTCAGAATTGAAGTGTGGGAGGGCATGTCCGCGCAAAACAGGTTAAACAGAATAGGGGATAATTTGGAGCCTGTGAGGAAGGACCTGATAACGCCAACTAGAAAGTGTGGGATGTTAAGGGCCAGTTTGGAAATAAGGCCTTCGTGCCAGACTCGGCCGAAGGCTTGTTGGACGTCAAGAAGAAGCATGGAAGTGTGACGCCGCTTGTTAAGGTTGTCGAAGATGTGTTCGGTAACACGAAGAAGTTGGTGTCCGGTGCCGTGTTGCCTGCGGAAACCGTGTTGAAAATCAGGGAGAAGGTTGTTTTACTCCACGTGGTCTAAGACCCGATCGAGGAGAATGGATTCGACTACTTTGCTCAACGAACTGATGGCCAGGCTGATGGGCATGTAGCTTCAGGGAGAGCTGAGCGGCTTTCCTTTTTTGGGGAGACAGATGACAGTGGCTTCTTTCCAGACCAAAGGGAAGTGGTGGAGCCGCATGATGGCGTTTGTGATGTTGCACAGTGCGGTTATGTGCTTTGGTGGCAGGGCTTTAAGGACTCCGTTAGCAATTCCGTCAGCGCCAGGGGCTTTTCTCTTTTTCAGAGATCGGATAATGGGAAAGATTTCGCGTGGGGACGTGTGTTTGAAGTCGGAATTCAGGGGAACGAAGTTCTGGGAGACGGCTTTGGTACGCTCGTGAAAGTCGGCAAAATCCACTGGAGACATAAAGAGTCTGCGAAGATTGCAGCTTTTTCTTCTTCTGAAGAATAGGTGGAGCAGTTCTGTTTTAGTGGCGGATATTGGAGAGCTCTGTTACGAAGAGAACGGATCACTTTCCAAGTGCTTCGGGGGTGTGTTTCTGCCTGAACGATATATTCGTCGAAGGATGCGCTGCGGAATTCGGTGAGACGAGTTTTTAGTTCTTGTTGAAGGGCGTTTACCTCTGCACGGTGGGCGGGGATGCGGTGTCTATTCCACAGATGTCGGGCCTTGTTTTTCCTCTTAAGGAGGTCAAGAATGTCTGCTGGGAGGGTTCTGTCTTTGGTGAGCGTTGGGGGAGAGGTAGTGGAGAGATCGATTGCGCTGGTAATCTCGTTTGACAGGAGATTCACAGCTTCGTCAAGTTCCGCTGTTGTGCGAATTGGAGTGCACTTGAATGAAGATGTTTGAAGGGTGTAACGAAGGTGAAACCAATCTAGTGACGTGGTTGGGTTTGGGGGTTGAGGATTGGGCGGCCGAATTCAATAAGGGCTGGAAGGTGGTCCGAACTTAATGCGGCTAAGATGATAGGATCGGCGGAAGGTGTAACATTTTTTCGTGACGAAAATGTCAAGAATGTCTGGGAATTGATGGTGGGGGACAGGGAGGAATGTGGGGTCAGAGGGTGTTTCAATAGTTGTGATGGATGTGGAAAAGTGCGGAAAACAAGGAACAACTTTTGGAAAATTATCAGTTAAAAGCGCAATATTGGGATCCAGATCTCGTGCCAAAATACTGTGAAAGTTCAGTGAAATGCGAATCCGACATCCACAATGGCTCCTAGGACACGAAAGGCGTAAGTTCATCACCCTAGAGACTAATGTCTACAATAAAAGAATACTCGAAAACTGAGGGCAGCGTAAGTCCAAAAAAGTCTGCAGTGATAATCCCGAAAAGAGGAAAATTAACTACCGCAGCAAGTCATCAAAAGGTCTGCAGCATTAAAGATATTGTACAACAGTTGTCCTCCTATATTGCAAATCATATTAGAGGTAAAAACAACGAAACATGGTTACAAGCTAACGCAACTATTTTAAATTACATTACTAAACCTCCTGACAACTACCAAAAGTGTTCAAATTCTTCATCAAGTAATTTTCCACGACCTAATTCAAATAATAACCCTAGTAGAGTACCAAATTTACCAAGACCACCCAATTTGCCGAATAAAACGAATCCATTTAATAGATATGACAGACAACTGTCAAATTTTTATCCAAAACCTTCAACTGGCGTTAATAATGCAAATATTCAAAGAAGAAATGACACTTCAGGGAGAGTAAACTTAAATGGCAATAGCAATAATACATCACAAAATAGAGCTCCTAATTATCAGAACAACTCAAATACGATAGTCAAAATGTAGATGAATATAGTGTTTCAACAGATGAGAATGTTTCAAATAGCGACAGCGATTGAGCACAAGAGAATGGATGTGACTACCAAAATTTTGAAATTATCCAGACTTCGAAACCATTTAATGTTACAACGGATGCATCAAACGTAGGAATAAACGCAGTTTTGTCACAAGGACCTATTGGCCCTGACAAACCGATTATGTACGCGAGTAAAACACTTAATAAACACGAAGTTAATTACATTGTAACCAAAAAGGAGTGCTTAGCTATAATATGGGCTACCAAAACATTTAGACAATATAGCTACGGTCTCAAGTTCAATATAGTAACAAATATAATAACAAACAAAATTAGTATGATAGAAATTAAAACTAGAAGAGTTTGATTACGATATTATGTATAAAAGAGGTAAAACTAACACAATGAAATACGATCTTCTATCGCTGTTTAATAACCCAGGAGACATAGCGCAACGTGAATTTTTAGATATAGATGAACTTGATAAGTTAATACCGCTAAAACATTCTATATCGTTAGAAAAGAGAGGGACAACATCAGCTAGGAAGCCAAAAAAAATGAAAGTAATTTCGGACATTCAAGTTAGACCACACTGTATAGGAAACGATAACTTTGATCTCATTTCTTTACCAAGAACATCCGAAAATCAATCCACTGTAACTCAACATTCTCAGGCGGAGAATACACAAGCGACAATATCAATTACTGACAAGCTTCTGAATCAGTTTAAAGTGCAATTAAATTCTGTATTTAATAGTGAAGCGTTGTTACATAAAAACCCGTATTTTAACAATACAAATTATCTCATTCATATAACAGAACAAAACTTCGAAAATGAAATAAATAACGTATTAAAAGAATATGCAAACCCGAACATTATAAATGGAATTTCAGCACAATCAGAGGAACTTATAAATATTTATCGCCAATTATTACCCGAAATTTCGACAACTCAATAAAATTTCAGTATACAAATAAAGTATTAAAGGACATAGACGACATTAGAACTCAGCGTGGTGTAATGAATACCTTACACACAAGTAACCATCGGGTATCGCAGGAATGATATGCAGAAATTAGAAGGGCGTATTATTGACCGAATTTAGGTAAAGATTGCCAAAAATTTATAGGTGAATGTAAGATATGTCAAATGGCTAAGCATGAGCGAAATCCAGTGTAATACAAACTTAAAACAACTGGTACACCTAATGAATCTTTTGGAACAGTACACGTTGATATTTTTTCGGTAAACGGAAAAAATTATTTAACGGTAATAGACTCTTTTACGAAATATTTTATGTACAAATCACTCATGTCAATTAATATACCCAACATAGCAGACGCATTGATTAATCTTTTCACACGGTATAATATGTCCCGAATCCTCATTAACGACAATCAGTTTGATAATTCATTATTTTCAGAATGAATGCACATGCTCATGATCATCATTTAATAACACCTTTACACCAGAACAGCAACGGTATAATAGAGAGAGTACATAGTACAATTTTGGAGATAATGAGAATAACTAGCGCAAGTAGAAATAAAATTCTTATGAATCAAAATTTCCAGAATGCAGTTATTATTTACAATAGATCGATACACTCCCAAACTAAATTTATACCAATTGAACTTTTATACGGACACCTTGAAAATAAAGACTTAATTGATGTCTTTGATGACAGATTTTATTTCGAGTATACAAGCGAGGTATACGAGAAAGTTAAAAAATTTTATGATATTGTAAGAAAAAGTGAGGAACAGGTTAAACAAACTTACATGGATAGGAAAATTANATTTCCATAAAATTCGCACTAAATCACTAAATAGGCGGTTGCAATACTCTGTGCTACTTTCAATATCTCCGAAATGAAAATTAAAAGAAATAATTTTAAGATATGAAGATACTTATGTGGTAACACTTTTGTAAGAAACTTTTTTGATATCTTCAACTATATAGCATTTATTGAAGAAACCCGCTTGCTTGGAACACCCTGTATATGTATATAAAATAATAGTGAGAAAGTACATATAGTTACTCAATTGGCTAAAGCAAGGGACTTATTACGAAGTATTTGGGAGATAAGGCAAAGTATGTGTAGGAATGATTGGGTTAGGAGGAAAAGATTGTTTGATGCGACAGTTAAAAGTATAGTCTCTTATAGTGTGGAAGGTAGAAAAAGAAAAAACAAGTGGAAGGCATTTACAAAAAATACATTAAAGTATTAAGTTTAGATAGAAGTACACCGAAGATCATGCCAGAAAAAAAGTATGTAGAGAGAATCTTGAAACTCGGATTTAAAAATAAATATGATAAAGAAAGAGAAGAAGCGTTAAGAGAGCTAAATATAAACCAAGGGCAGCTGAATGAGTAGGATAGAATGGAAAGGTATGTCGAAGAAATAGTAAGGGTGAGATGTAAAAAAATTATAAGGACCAAAAATTGGAAACTCCTAAGACTGGTTGGAGATTCTTGTTATGGGTGCATTGGCAGGGATATTGGGAACAGGAATTTTTCAATAAAGGAAAAGATAGAGACGTAAGAGCAAGGTTCAAAGTAGGAAATGAAAAAAGAGGGTGTAGGTAAGTATTGGTTGAAAGAGGAAGAAATGAAGTGCAAGATATGTGAAAGAAGCGAAGAAACATTACTGCATGTACTTGGAAGTAGTGACGTAAGTAAAGAGCTAGAAGAATGTAAGAGTATTTTTAATGAAAGTGAAAATGGACTGATCCTTTTAAAAGATATTGTCATAAAAAGGAGGGGGAGAGCTTTAAACAAAGTACAATAAAGACAAGTAAATAGGAAATGAAAATATTAATACATTAATTGGGAGGTGTTTGTTCTTGAGGAAATTTTTGTCTTAATTAAACACTTGCTTTTAAATTGACTATTTATTTACATATATTCAAATTGAACGTGTGTAATTTAAACTTAAAAAACAGATAAAGGAAATTAAAGTGGCTAATAATCAATGAAAATGAATCTCTTTTTTCTCTCTAGTTCTTGATCTCTCTAAATGAACCGATGCAACCCCTTTTATTAAGAATGGTTGACAGAAATCACCCCACTCTTATCATACACAAAAAAAGGTCGAGCATACAATCAAACAAAACTTTCTCTTGCAAAACTGACTCGATAAAAATATATACAATGGAAACAAATAATGGCACTAGAAAGCGTGCTTTTTATTTTCTAGCTACCCTAATAAAACAATAAATTTAAGTTCAATACTACTAATCCTAGCCTAGCAAATGACACTAAAGGGTTCAAGTATATTACACAAAAGAGGTATAAATCTATCTAAAATGAAACTTAAAAAAAGGTTAAATTTAACAAACAAGAGGCATTATATTACACATACCATAAATTAAAAAGGTTAATATTGACAGGGATTGCTAGGCTATATTAAACATTTACAATTTAAAAGAACTTTGCTGCAATGCAGAGCCCAACAATAGATAAGTATAAAACTTAATATTATACGGTGAATACCGAACAGGAGGGTATAATGAAAATTAAAAGTAATTTTATATTTACACTGTTTTTAGTCAGTCAGCACGGTGCTGTACCGGTGCGAAACATGTATAGTGGGCGCGGCGGAAAATAAAAGGTTAGAAGCGTTTAAAATGTGGTGT
>NW_020438918.1:23787-113922 GCF_000699045.2 Agrilus planipennis | reverse complement strand
CCGGTGCCGTGTTGCCTGCGGAAACCGTGTTGAAAATCAGGGAGAAGGTTGTTTTGCTCCACGTGGTCTAAGAGCCGAGCGAGAAGGACGGATTCTACTACTTTGCTCAGCGAACTGAGCAGGCTGATGGGCCTGTAGCTTGAGGGAGAGCTGAGCGGCTTCCCTTTTTTGGGGAGACAGATGACAGTGGCTTCTTTCCAGACCAAAGGAAAGTGGTGGAGCCGCATGATGGCGTTTGTGATGTTGCACAGTGCGGTTATGTGCTTTGGTGGCAGGGCTTTAAGGACTCCGTTAGCAATTCCGTCAGCGCCAGGGGCTTTTCTCTTTTTCAGAGATCGGATAATGGGAAAGATTTCGCGTGGGGACGTGTGTTTGAAGTCGGAATTCAGGGGAACGAAGTTCTGGGAGACGGCTTTGGTACGCTCGTGAAAGTCGGCAAAATCCACTGGAGACATAAAGAGTCTGCGAAGATTGCAGCTTTTTCTTCTTCTGAAGAATAGGTGGAGCAGTTCTGTTTTAGTGGCGGATATTGGAGAGCTCTGTTACGAAGAGAACGGATCACTTTCCAAGTGCTTCGGGGGTGTGTTTCTGCCTG
This sequence comes from Agrilus planipennis, assembly GCF_000699045.2. Taxonomy (NCBI): domain Eukaryota; kingdom Metazoa; phylum Arthropoda; class Insecta; order Coleoptera; family Buprestidae; genus Agrilus; species Agrilus planipennis. Next base: position 113,327 of record NW_020438918.1, on the reverse strand, counting down.
AACGATATATTCGTCGAAGGATGCGCTGCGGAATTCGGTGAGACGAGTTTTTAGTTCTTGTTGAAGGGCGTTTACCTCTGCACGGTGGGCGGGGATGCGGTGTCTATTCCACAGATGTCGGGCCTTGTTTTTCCTCTTAAGGAGGTCAAGAATGTCTGCTGGGAGGGTTCTGTCTTTGGTGAGCGTTGGGGGAGAGGTAGTGGAGAGATCGATTGCGCTGGTAATCTCGTTTGACAGGAGATTCACAGCTTCGTCAATTTCCGCTGTTGTGCGAATTGGAGTGCACTTGAATGAAGATGTTTGAAGGGTGTAACGAAGGTGAAACCAATCTAGTGACGTGGTTGGGTTTGGGGGTTGAGGATTGGGCGGCCGAATTCAATAAGGGCTGGAAGGTGGTCCGAACTTAATGCGGCTAAGATGATAGGATCGGCGGAAGGTGTAACATTTTTTCGTGACGAAAATGTCAAGAATGTCTGGGAATTGATGGTGGGGGACAGGGAGGAATGTGGGGTCAGAGGGTGTTTCAATAGTTGTGATGGATGTGGAAAAGTGCGGAAAACAAGGAACAACTTTTGGAAAATTATCAGTTAAAAGCGCAATATTGGGATCCAGATCTCGTGCCAAAATACTGTGAAAGTTCAGTGAAATGCGAATCCGACATCCACAATGGCTCCTAGGACACGAAAGGCGTAAGTTCATCACCCTAGAGACTAATGTCTACAATAAAAGAATACTCGAAAACTGAGGGCAGCGTAAGTCCAAAAAAGTCTGCAGTGATAATCCCGAAAAGAGGAAAATTAACTACCGCAGCAAGTCATCAAAAGGTCTGCAGCATTAAAGATATTGTACAACAGTTGTCCTCCTATATTGCAAATCATATTAGAGGTAAAAACAACGAAACATGGTTACAAGCTAACGCAACTATTTTAAATTACATTACTAAACCTCCTGACAACTACCAAAAGTGTTCAAATTCTTCATCAAGTAATTTTCCACGACCTAATTCAAATAATAACCCTAGTAGAGTACCAAATTTACCAAGACCACCCAATTTGCCGAATAAAACGAATCCATTTAATAGATATGACAGACAACTGTCAAATTTTTATCCAAAACCTTCAACTGGCGTTAATAATGCAAATATTCAAAGAAGAAATGACACTTCAGGGAGAGTAAACTTAAATGGCAATAGCAATAATACATCACAAAATAGAGCTCCTAATTATCAGAACAACTCAAATACGATAGTCAAAATGTAGATGAATATAGTGTTTCAACAGATGAGAATGTTTCAAATAGCGACAGCGATTGAGCACAAGAGAATGGATGTGACTACCAAAATTTTGAAATTATCCAGACTTCGAAACCATTTAATGTTACAACGGATGCATCAAACGTAGGAATAAACGCAGTTTTGTCACAAGGACCTATTGGCCCTGACAAACCGATTATGTACGCGAGTAAAACACTTAATAAACACGAAGTTAATTACATTGTAACCAAAAAGGAGTGCTTAGCTATAATATGGGCTACCAAAACATTTAGACAATATAGCTACGGTCTCAAGTTCAATATAGTAACAAATATAATAACAAACAAAATTAGTATGATAGAAATTAAAACTAGAAGAGTTTGATTACGATATTATGTATAAAAGAGGTAAAACTAACACAATGAAATACGATCTTCTATCGCTGTTTAATAACCCAGGAGACATAGCGCAACGTGAATTTTTAGATATAGATGAACTTGATAAGTTAATACCGCTAAAACATTCTATATCGTTAGAAAAGAGAGGGACAACATCAGCTAGGAAGCCAAAAAAAATGAAAGTAATTTCGGACATTCAAGTTAGACCACACTGTATAGGAAACGATAACTTTGATCTCATTTCTTTACCAAGAACATCCGAAAATCAATCCACTGTAACTCAACATTCTCAGGCGGAGAATACACAAGCGACAATATCAATTACTGACAAGCTTCTGAATCAGTTTAAAGTGCAATTAAATTCTGTATTTAATAGTGAAGCGTTGTTACATAAAAACCCGTATTTTAACAATACAAATTATCTCATTCATATAACAGAACAAAACTTCGAAAATGAAATAAATAACGTATTAAAAGAATATGCAAACCCGAACATTATAAATGGAATTTCAGCACAATCAGAGGAACTTATAAATATTTATCGCCAATTATTACCCGAAATTTCGACAACTCAATAAAATTTCAGTATACAAATAAAGTATTAAAGGACATAGACGACATTAGAACTCAGCGTGGTGTAATGAATACCTTACACACAAGTAACCATCGGGTATCGCAGGAATGATATGCAGAAATTAGAAGGGCGTATTATTGACCGAATTTAGGTAAAGATTGCCAAAAATTTATAGGTGAATGTAAGATATGTCAAATGGCTAAGCATGAGCGAAATCCAGTGTAATACAAACTTAAAACAACTGGTACACCTAATGAATCTTTTGGAACAGTACACGTTGATATTTTTTCGGTAAACGGAAAAAATTATTTAACGGTAATAGACTCTTTTACGAAATATTTTATGTACAAATCACTCATGTCAATTAATATACCCAACATAGCAGACGCATTGATTAATCTTTTCACACGGTATAATATGTCCCGAATCCTCATTAACGACAATCAGTTTGATAATTCATTATTTTCAGAATGAATGCACATGCTCATGATCATCATTTAATAACACCTTTACACCAGAACAGCAACGGTATAATAGAGAGAGTACATAGTACAATTTTGGAGATAATGAGAATAACTAGCGCAAGTAGAAATAAAATTCTTATGAATCAAAATTTCCAGAATGCAGTTATTATTTACAATAGATCGATACACTCCCAAACTAAATTTATACCAATTGAACTTTTATACGGACACCTTGAAAATAAAGACTTAATTGATGTCTTTGATGACAGATTTTATTTCGAGTATACAAGCGAGGTATACGAGAAAGTTAAAAAATTTTATGATATTGTAAGAAAAAGTGAGGAACAGGTTAAACAAACTTACATGGATAGGAAAATTAAAAAGCGTAAAGGTTTCGTAGAACCGTTTATTTAAAACAAGGCGAACGAAACAAAATAGCACCGCGAAATAGATTGGAAAAGGTAGAACAAGATTTAAAGAATAAAATAATAACGCAGATAGGTAAAAGTTATCATAAACAAAAGTTAAGACCGATACGAAAGTCACAAAAATTCGTTAAACATTTTGTTCCAGATGCTACTTCACCTTGTAAACCTTCTACTGTTGCTTATAATATATTTGCATCAAGCACATCTACAGAATTTTGAATTTAACTATTTTTTAAAACTGGAAAACATACACGGAACTCTTCATGCTGTCAACCCTGACCAATTTGTGTACACATTTAATCTTGAGATTTATTACAGTGCCATCCATAACACTATTTTTACGCATAGGCACAAAAGAAACCCTTCTCGAAATCGAAACAAGAGATTCTGAACGAAACTACTATTTGAAAAAACTAGACATTAAAAGAAACCTAATTTTGAGTGAAACGGATTTATGAATGAGACTCGAACTTTTATTGATTTTATAGTTAGTTTTAGTTGTGCTATCTTACAGTTAGTGTTACCAGATATTAGATAAAAATTTTGAAGGTTAATATGGTAAACACGTATTTTAGATAATCCCTTTAAATAGGTCAACTATGCATTTATTTATTGTTTTTACCTATTTTGGTCCATATCTCGTCAAAGTTTACCGAATAATATAATTATTTATAGTCCAATCATAATGGGGGATTCACGCGGAATGACAAATAATAAGCTGTTAACTTGTATAAATATTTATTTTGACATTGTAAATGTTGATGTCAAGTCACATAAAATCTTAAGATATTCAAGGTCAAAAGTCATCAAAATCGATTTTTCGCAAATATTTCAATTTCAATGACATTTGCATCTATTATAAAAGTTATAGAGTATAAAATTCTTTATAAATTTTTTTGCAAATGTTTTTTTGAAACATTAAAATTTTCTTTCATTTATTAATATGTTTCATAATTATCCTTACGGAGAGTAATTACAATTTAACAATAGCGTTTCAGCACTACCTTTCTTTGAATTGTAGCCTTAGGAATTAGTTAACTAGGCAGCTGGCCGGTTGAAAGAGATTAGTATATATCAAGTACTTTAACATTTTATTATATATTTTTTTTACCTAATAGACAAGGTGCAATAAAAGTTGCATGCAACATTATAAACAGAAAGTAAGTGGTTAACAAATTTAAAATTATTCCATTTTTTCGTTGTAGGTGTACTCCTATAATAGGGAAACATTCTAAGGAAATAACTTGTGGAGGATGGAATGCAGACAAAATACTTATTTTAGGATCTGAAGATAAAACGTTGTCATTAAGTAATGCCGATGGAGATACATTAAAAATAATTTCGTTAAGAGCAGAACCTGCTAATGTACAATTTTCTGAAATGAAAGTTGATAAAAGAATCGGTGGAGAGAACACAGTGAGTTCTACTATTGATACAGATACCGAAAATTGGTGTGGTCTATGTTTTTTATTGTTTCAGATAAGTTTAATAGTTGGTAAAAGAACACTTTATTTGTATAGTCTTTTTGACACAGAAAATCCGATAGAGTTAGAATTTCAACAACATTATGGAAACATTGTGAGCTATAAGTGGTTCGGGGATGGATATATTTTGTTGGGGTTCGCTTTGGGTTACTTTATAGCAATTTCAACTCATATCAAAGAAGTTGGAAGAGAACTTTTTCAAGTTAAAAATTATAAAAATTCCCTCAATGATATTGCTTTGTGTAAAAGAATGGGTAAAGTTGCATCTTGTGGTGATAATATGTAAGTTATAATCATATACAATGTTGAATAGGAAATAAATTAAATCATAAAATATATTCGTTTGGCTAATGAAATAAAAATAAATGGAATCAGAACACAGTTCAAATTATTCCATTAATAATGTCATCAATAGGCGTTATACCTAAAACATTACATGCTAGCTTGGCCAAGTTGAAACTGCATACACATACGTATGTCAATCTACAAAAATTAGTAATTCATACATGCGGAATAGTACGCAAATTTCTTAACACTACTGACATATCCTCTTTTTCAGATAACACAATGTGTTAAATAAAAAGCCGAGTTCTTAATAATCACCGGTTATATTTCAGGGCAAGAAGTACTGTTAGCACTATAAAAATATAATAAAAGTAAATTGGTTTCCATATCGTATTTTAAAAGACGTGAAAGAGGTTCTAGTCTTCACTTGCTCAAAGTTAACCAGTGAAAATAACAACAACAATGATAATAATGAATTTGATAACAACAGCCCTCTGCGCTGTAGAAAAGTTGGTATTTGGACAGCTGAGCAGTAGTATAAACAGTGAGAAGTATTTTAAGTGTCTTATTAGTGGTCCTGTATAATATAAATAAGCGCAAAATGAATGACCATTAAACAAATAAATTAACACTAGAAAATTCGTTACAATTGGTGTCAGGTGTGAGGTTTGAAGATATCGAACAAGAAATGAAAATTCACCGATTTAAAGTTTAGAGGTAACTAATTTGAAAAAAGAACTGAAACAGCGGGACGAAGATACGACCGGCGATAAGTAGATGTAGAAAGTTGCTTTGACGCTGAATGGTTTCAATCCAGAGACTTTTTTATTTGAAGAAGAAACGGCAAAAAAATTATATCGATAGAAATTCATCACAAGAAGGAAAAGTAAGTGAAAATGCAAAGGGTTTAGAAGAAAAATGAAAGAAAATGTATTGTATTGGAGGAGTTTGAAGCAAAATGAAATAAAAATTCCAGAAATTTGTTAGAAAAATTAAATGAAGATTCAAGGAAAATGCCAAATTGAAGAGATGAATTTCCGGATGAAAATGCTAGAAGAAAAGTTGGTGAAAGCAACTATACCCGACAAGATCGATAATTAACTTCCATGAAAGCGGGAAAACACGATCGTTATTGAGGAAATGAACAGCATCCACTGTTATCGGAAGTATCCACGAAGTTCGATGGGGAGATGTCATAGACTAGTTTCCTTGTACGATTCTAAGTAACCGCAGGGATTAATATATATACATCGAAGGAGAAAGTCACTGCACTTATCTGTGCCTTATTTGATAGTGCTAGGGAAATTTTAAGTACACTACGACCTCACGAATTAGGAGACTACCGGCAGCTAGTAAAACGGTTGGAAATGCGATACAGCGCATTTGACATTAGTCTATCACGTCCAACTAAGAAACTACCGTCTGAAGACAGAGGAGAGGTTGAAGGAATAGGAAGTACAAATCGCAAAACTTGTTCGTCTCGCCTAGGCAAATACGCCCGACGATATTCTGCAATGTTGGTAATCCACTGGTTCATCAATGGATTGAGAGATGACAACATACAACAGCGATTTCGAGTAAACAGGCCAAGAACCCTTGCCGATATATTGATCCGAATTATTATTTATTATTATTGGAATTCTTTGACGTTAAGTATTCGTTACTCGAATCCTAAACTAAAATAGGCGCGCTCTAGGACTCAGTTTTACTGTTTTTATCTACCTAAAACAATGTTAATCGCTTGGGGCCGACCTGTAACTACTTGCGAATTGCTGAAAGACTACAGTGACACTCTACCACGAACTATTATTCGCAATTTTTACGTCAATGACCTTCTCACAGGAGTGACGACGATTAAAGAAACAAAAGAACTTAAACAAGTGTCATCAGTATCATCAGCAGCAGCTTTCGAAGTGTGAAAATGGTTATTCAATGAATCTACTATCGCCAGTTAATCTAACCAAATTCAAGGGAAGGTTCTACATTCAGCTAACAACCAAAAAATCCTTTCAGTGCAATGAAGACCCAAAAAAGCTGTATTCCAATTTTCCGTGGACTGTGCACCACTAGAAAGGATAAAGAGGACAATATTGACAACAATTGTCAAAATTTTCGATCCACTTGGACTCATCGTCTCGGCTACTATACAATCAAAGATCCTGCTTCAACGTCTGTCAGCTAAAATCATCATGGGACTAATCCGTAACACAAGAGTCTCATAGCGAGTGCTTCAATATTAATGAACAACATGAATCCTTAAATCAAATAATCGTCCCTCGACGTGTGATTTTTCAACTTCCAGTGCGAGTAGAACTTTATGGCTTCTGTGATGCCTCAATGAAAGCTTACAGACCATGTATCTACCTACGGTTTACTGACAACCAATTAATCTCCTGTGTGCGAAATCGCGATGATGATGATGATGATGATGATGAATTGGCCTCAATATCAGCACATCATTAAAAACCGTTGATCATTGAAACAGAAGTTAAAACCCAACTCGTTAACACCCAAGTGCAACGCAGATTCGTCTAATGCACTAGAACGCAAAACCATCCTATAATTCAAAAAGGCTTACCGTGGAAGAACTTTCGAACGCCTTAACTCAGTTATTTAAGGTAGTTCAACAAAGGCACTTCGGAAAAGAATTAAAGGACCTTCGTGAAGGACGCAAACCGTCCGCCAACAGCTCATTAAGATTATCAAAACCATGTATTTGTACTACAGGATCATTCAGGGTTGGCGAAGTATTGGAAAATATCAATTTTGTCACGTTTTCAAACCCTTCCCTTTACTATTACTACTTTTATATAACTATTTGCTGTCTAATTAACACGTCTATTATTAATCATTTATCAGTTCACCATTATATTGTAATGTTCGTGGGTTTAAAAACACTATTAAATTATCACTAAATTTAGGTAAGTATTCTATTTATTTACACTACTGTTACTATTCACTGTTCTATTTATTTCACTTCTATCACTGTCAATTTATCTCTTGATTCACTTCTGCAACGGTCAATTTATTTCTACTCCACTTCGGCGATCGTCTATTTTATTTATACTCCCTCGCCTCCTTTCGGGAACATTCTCCAGCCGTCCAGAGAAGTCTCGTTTTCTTTGAACGGTTTAATTGCTTTCCCGAAACGCAGGTACGACACACACGTTTACAGATACGGAGCACATAATGAAAGGCGCCCGTGGCTAGTCAGCGAATCGATAAGCCGCTCACACACACGCATGCCCGATCGCACACAATCACGCTCGTGGTCGCTACACTGCCCCCTCCGTAAGGATGTTTCGTCCCGAAACATTTTTACTTTCCGTTTCGCAGGATCATGCCGGAATCTGCAATTCTCGCCTTCACGACATTCACTCCAGGAATAGAAGTAATAGTCCACGGTCTTCTCATGATTGGTCCGATTCGGGTTATTACTGCAAACCAAAATGTCTATTCCAGTAAGGCGAAACAGGACTTCGATCATGTTCCGTACGATCCTCCAATCACCAGAAGATATCTGCGGAGTTCTATTACTGCGTCCCAAAGGTCTCTATAAGTGTGGTTATCAGAGCATCTTCCTTTAGTTACCAGGTAATAGATATTGCGTCATCCGTCGAAGGGGCCACCGACATTGTATTGACGCATTGGCGCCCTTGGCCTTTTCTGTGGTCCATTACTCGCGGCACAGGTGGTACACTTCTTACACCAATTCTTGACATCTTCCTTACAGTTCACCCAATAAAATCGCTCTCGAACTTTCGCAAGCATCTTATTCACTCCAAAATGGCCACCAGATGATCCATCATGAAGATACTGCAACACCACTGTAACCTTGTTTCGAGGAATAATCAGTTGCTTCCTATCTTCCTCTCCATCTGGACTTTCAACAACACGCTTCAGAATGCCATCCTCCAATACCATCGAATCCCACTGAGCCCATAACGATTTTAGTACTTGAGTATAGGAAGAAACTTGCTGCCACGTTGGCCGTTTTCCGTCTTTTTTCCATTCCATTATCTTCTTCAAGTCCGGCTCAGGTAACCATTCGTCATCGATGATCGTGACGGGTCAAATTGCCTCTTTCTTCTTTTCCATTCGATTACACTGCTTGCAGTCTGCTTGACAAGATCTTCTGGAAAGTGCATCGGCATTCTTGTGTCCGGTTCCAGGCCGCTGCTCCACGTCAAAATCATATTCCTGTAACTTCTCAATCCATCGAGCTACCTGGCCCTCCGGATTCTTGAAGTTCAGAAGCCACATTAAAGCTGAATGATCGGTGCGTAGGGTGAATTTTCGTCCTTTCAGATATTTATAAAAGTCTTCTACACCTTTGACTACAGCCAGCATCTCTCGCCTAGTGACGCAGTAGTTTCTTTCTGCTTTGGATAAGGTCTTGCTAAAATAGCCGATTACCTTCTCTTGGCCGTCTTGTAACTGCGAAAGAACGGCTCCCATTCCCACATTGCTGTCGTCGGTGTCCAAAATGAACATTCCATTGGGCCGAGGATATACCAGTACGGGGACTGTGATTAAAGCCTGCTCCAAAGTGTCAAATGCCGTTTGACAATCCGAATCCCAATGAAATTTGCAGTCACCTTCGGTTAAACAGTCAATTTATTTCTACTCCACTTCGGCGATCGTCTCTTCCTTTTTATACTCTCATGTCTCCTTTCGGGAACATTCTCCAGCCGTCCAGAGAAGTCCCGTTTTCTTTGAACGGTTTAATTGCTTTCCCGGAATGCAGGTACGACACGCACGTGTACAGATACGGCGCACATGAAGAAAAGCGCCCGCGGCTAGTCGGCGAATCGATAAGCCGTTCACATACACGTATGTCCGATCCCACACAATCACGCTCGTGGTCGCTACAATATGAACACTTTGTCCCTTGATTCCGCGATTGCAATGATTTGTTGAGGCTGGTCAATTTCTAGAAGGTTTCAATATATGCCGTTTAGAAACCTGGTTCTTTGTCACCTTGTATGATGGCTGGCCTATACGCATGTGACACTGCCCCCTTCCTAAAACTGATCGTTCCAATCGATGACGTTGACTCTGTAGGGAGATGGACGATCTTCAACGTCTTTGATGCGCCGAATAACGGCGTATGGACCTTCCCAAGCGTTGTAATTTCGGGCAACGTACCTTGCTGGATGGTGTAACCAGACATTATCGCTTTAATTAAAATCTGCAGAGTTAGCTCGTTGATCGTATTTGATCTTCGTGCGGTTACATTCAAATCTCAACTTCATACGCACAACATTATGGATGATTTCTAGTTGTTCTCGTAATTCGCCCATTTACTCGTCTCTCGGTACTTAAAAGTCTCCAAGATGACCAAACATCATGTTTGCTGGCAATCTGAGTTTTTTTTTAAAATTCTGGCTGGTGTTCTAGTTGGATGGTGGATCTATATACCAGAAGAAATAGTGGTATGCGTCAGTCATAGTCAGTTTGGCGTTCGTTGACAACGTTTCTTAAATTGATCTCCAGAGTAGCGTTAAAGCGTTCAACAATTCCATAAGACTGTGGATGTAAGGGCATAGTCCTCGTTTTAGTAAAGCCCTTTAATTCAGTGAAGTTCATGAGCAATTCGATGTTCCTGCCTTGGTAGGAATGCAATTCCAGTACTCTACACCGGCTAATCTAATCATTGGCATGCTTCTCAACAACAGTGTGGGCTTGCTGGTTCAATATCGCATGCTTCGGGCTGCTTGCTACTTCCCACGTTGTGCTTTTGCATTCGTCCACGACTTCTTGCCTTCTGTCCATCACTGGCAGCATATATCGGGCATTTCCTATACCAGTCTTCCACATCGCTTCTACTTCTACTCATTTGAAGACTGTTTTAGCAAAGTCCCCAATGACTTTTTCCTTTTATTTTTGTACTTAGGATAACACACCACCAAGCTGAACTGATGAATTGGTAAGTAAATAATAATAAAAGTGTTGATTAGACAGCAAATACTTAAATGAAAGTAGTAGACGTAGGCAAAGGTGTTTAAATAGATGACATTTAGTGTTAGGTGTGGGGTAAAAGAAGGCTTCTGTCGAATATTCCAAAGTGTTCATTGGCCAATTTTCTGGATGTTTCCATCGGCTGCAAGAAATCCTAGCATTATACTGTATGAATGCTCTCGACGTCTTTGAAGAATTTCATCGAACTTTCTGGAAGTTTTCATTGACTGGAAAGCTCTCGAAGAGAGAAGAAAGAATCTGACGTCATTAAACAGTTCTAAAGTATCTGGAAGTTTTCGTTGAATGCTGGAAACTCATAAGTGACATATCGTTTAAGAACAAATCCGACGTTATCAAAGAGTTCCATCGTAGTTTCTAGAAGAAATCGAGATATTGCATGCCTGTCACGACTAAAGCTACATAAGCGAAAATGGAGAAACAAATAAAACCATTAATGGCAATGATAGCAAAAATGAAAGCAGACATGTAAACTGGATAAGAAGAAATGAAAGAAGGCAGGCATGAAAATTGGGTAGGAAGAAATGAAATAGAAAATGGAAGCAGTACCAGATGACGTGAAACTGACACAAGAACAACTAAAAGCTGCTCATTGAGAAATGAAAGAAGAATTAAGAGTAGCTCAAGAAGAAATGAAACAGAAAATGGAAGAGGCACAAGAAGGAATGAAAAAGGGTCTGGAAGAAATGAAATTAAAATTAGTGCAAGATGATATGAAAATGGGACAAGATGAAATGAAAACAGAAATAAAGAACATACATTATGCAATAAATACAAAAATGGAGGAAAAGATAAATGACTTCAGAATCGAGATGGAAAAGTAAATAGAAGAAAGAGAGATTAAACTATGGACGACACTGGAAGAAATGGTGGAGGCGCGAATTGAAAAAATAAAAGAAGAAATTGAGAAGCTACAATTACCTCATACTGCAAGAACTGGCGAGTCCAGTGCAAGACTATCAGAAATAAGACCTCCAACTTTCGATGGGAAGACCTCGTTGTCCGTTGATCTGAAGCAGTTTGGAGTACTCCAAGGAACGTCCGATTCTCATCAATATGACTTCCATCTTTATGTCAACCGCAGAGAAATGAGGTACGGCGATAGACATCTACAGTAGGTACATCAGACGCAACTGAAAAGCCGTAATCAAAGAAGTAACGAGACTTCAACAATTTGAGTCTGATGTGGAGCGCCTTTTTAGCTAGGGCACATAAGTCGAGAGCGTTCCTCAAACAAAACACGGCAGTTGAAAAACTAAGATCAGCCAAGTTTGTGTAGCGTAAGTTGGCTTACCCTCACCAAGCCGTCGAATAAGTGGTTATTTAAAGATTGGACGGCACTAACTCATTATTTATAGACGTCGCTATAAATTAGCACAATGTTAGAATGGTTATTGACACAAGAGTATCCAACATTGTCGTTCTACCTGATGTGGTATCAGAATGGCAAATTCGACCAGAAGTCAATAATGTTATAAGAGAAATGCATAAACAAGGGATAGTAGAACCATCTCAAAGTTGTTGGGCTTCCCCTATAGTGCTGGTACGCAAGAAGGATGGTTCCACGAAATTTTAGGTGGACTACAGGAAGTTAGGCGTTACGAGACCCTAGGGAAAGTACGCGGGCGATTTTGTTCGCCACAAAGTAGAAACGATGTGGAGGACTGGTGCAGGAAATTTCCAACATGCGCCGCCAGTAAGGGACCGAAGACAAGGAGTCGTGGACGAATGCAATAGTACAACGTGAGTGCCATTTGAGAGAATTGTAGTCAACGTGGTAGGACCATTCACAATGATAGACTCCGGTACATCTTGACTTGACTATTTTAGTAAGTGAAACCAAGCATGTGCGATACCGAACAACGAAGCACACACCGTTGTTGAAAAGCCTATCAATGACTGGATTAGCTGATATGGATTACCATAGGGATTGCATTTCGATCAAGACAGGACTTCGAATCAGCTTTGTTTAAGAACGAAACTAAACTAATGGGCGTTACTAAAACGGCGACTACGCCCTTATACCTACAATCTGATGGAATGGTTGAACGATTCAACGCTACACTGGAGACTAATTTAAGAAGCGTCACAACGAACACCAAACTGACTGAACCACTATTCCTCTTGACTTAAAGATCCGCCGTCCACGAAACATCTGGAAGAGCACGCGCCAGCATCTTATTCGGGAAAGAACTTGGATTGCCTGCGGACATGATGTTTGGTCGTCTTGGAGACTATCCATTACCTACAGACGAATACGTTGACGAACTGCTAGAACTACTAGAAACCATCCATAATGCTGTGCGGATGAAGCTGCGATTTGAAGGTAACCACATGAAAACCAGATACGATCGACAAACCAATTCAGCTGGCTTAAATAAAGGCGGTAAAGTATTGCTATATAAATCATCAAGGCGGAAAGGACGTTACCGGAAACTACAGCAGGCTTGGAGTGGTCCATACACCGTTGCTCGACGCATAAGCGACGTTGTTTATCGAATCTTAACCGACTTGCTCCCTACAGAGGTGACGTCACTGTTCGAGACTATCAGTTTTAGAAGGCAGGCAGTGTCATATGGATGTAGGCAACCTAACACACAAGGCAACAAAAAAGGATAAGTTTCTAGACGGCATATACTGATAAATGCTAGAAAGGGTAATGTCTCTATAAATAGTTGTCGCAAGATCGAGTGTGTTAGTACAAGTCAGTGAGTTCGGGGCGATACAAAGTGAAGAAGAAGAAGCGAAGAATTGACAATCTGCATGGTAGTGAATTGATAAGTAAACAATCATAAAAGTGTTGATTAAACACCAAATACTTAAATAAATGTAGTAAACGTGAGCAGAGGTGTTTAAATACGTGACTATATGTATACATATTGATGTTTCCACCACTCACCCTTTTCACATTCCTTATCCGCACAATTGCTCTCAAGCCAAGTTACAATTTTTTTGTTTGTAATAATGAAACTAACAATTCTGATTCAGTCTGCAAATAATAAAGTATTACTTAGAAGCTTGTACTTATTTTTTGCACTTCAATTACCCCAAATTGTAATTTCGTGTGTAACTTTTTTGAATTAAGTTTTTTAATTCAAAAAACAGAATTCTCCTGAACTTAGGAATTCAAATAGGGGCCACACGTTTTTTCTGTGGACTAAACAATATGAAAAAGGGTAACTGCCCCTTACTTCGATTCGATATACCTTAGACACACTTACTGGATCGATGTTATTTTTAACGTTAGACCTCAAAAATGGCTACTAGCAAATAGGTTTAGATCTTGAAGCAAAAAAAACGGGCATTCTCTATATGTGGCAATTTAAAATAATGCCGTTCGGTTTTGCAATGCGTCAGCCACATTCGAACGACTCAGGAAAACGGCCTTAAGTGACTTTATTGGAAAGACATGCCTTATATACCTCGACGGCATCATTGTGATCGAAGAAAACTTCAGCGACCACATGTAATATATGGAGAAACCATTCCGAGGACTTTAAGATGTCAATCTAAAACTGAGATGCAAGAAATGTCAGTTGTTTAAAGAATCAGTCAACTACCTGAGCCATGTAGTTTCGAAGACCGGCGCTTCAATCGACCCGCAGAAGACTACAGTGGCGCAGGAGTGGCCAGTAGGACCTATCGACGTATATCAAGTCGGAAACCTCCTTGGGCTCTCTATGTATTAGAAACGATGCGTTCCTAGATTTGCCAATATTGCTAAATCCCTGATTTGACTTACTAAAGGAAGTAGAAAACCGGGCACTAAACTGCATTCGGGTGTTAAAACAAAGCCTCGCTTCCATACCTGTGCTAAGTTATCATCTACAGCTAGGAAATTCGTTTTAGACACCGATGCTAGCAATATTGCGATCTTGGTGTTACTCTCTCATATTCACAAGGAAGAGAAAAAATCCATCGGCTATTTGAGCAGAAGTCTATCCAAAACTGAGCATGTAAACAGGCGTGAACTGTTTAATATAGTTTCTAGAGTGGTGTCACTACCCTTTGTTGTTTTTTACTTGTTGTACTTATTAAAGCTTTGTCATTATTTAGTCTCACTAGTCACAGACACCAAAGTAATATTTTTAATTATCATGCTAATTATTTTATTAATTTCTTTTACAGTATTAAAATACATGACCTTAATAGTTTGCAAGAAACATCCAGTCTTTTAACATTGCCCCACGAATCCGAATTGGATAAAATAGTATGGAGTGATGATGGAAAACTTCTTGCAGTCTCTACTATAAATGGTTCAGTAAACGTGTACGTCTTAAATGTGCCAATGTTAACTTCTGTATTTGGTACTAAAATTCTGGTTTTGTCGAATTTATCTGAAGTAAACTTGTACAATTTTTGTGGAAATAAGGTAGAAATTCACTTAAAAGTTTAAGTAAATTGTTGAAAATCAAAACATCAAGTATACTACAATTTAATTAGAGAATTGATACAGAGTGGTTTTTGAAATAAGTAGCAAGAATTGAAGGGTGTCAACTAGATGCAGAAGGGAAATCGTATAGTGAGTAAAGCAGCGTGGTTGAGGGACAAAAAAATTGGCAACGTATAGAGAAATTACGATAACAACTACTAAGCAACTACATAGATGAAAAATGTAAAATGTTGTGGAACAACTAATAAAGTAAATGTTAAAAAGTTGCTACTACTCTACTACACATAATTTTTAGATGACCATTCGATTACAATTAAATAACTACTTTGTTCATCGCTGATAGCATTTAGTATTATTTAATAAGAAATTAATAGTAATTTTATTAAATTCCCAAACCACCGCTGAAGTATTGCCAAGCCCAATCCACCGATTAGAAAAATTAATTACAAAACCAGTAAACACATAGACACACACACATTCGTACGTACACTACAATAATTATTTCCAAGTCGCGCAAAAACGTCCGGCGTTTGACGCTTGATACACGCTCTGTTTCATACAATCCATACAAGGAAGTCAAACACTTTTAGATTAGGACTACGTGCCGGCCAGGGTACAGGAGCAATAACACCAGGAATACGAGAACTAGGTACGTATGGAGCAAAAGACCAACAACCTAAATTTCGCCTCAATTAGGAGCATCTTCAGGGTTAGGTTTCTAAGTTATAAAATCTGTATGATCAAGGTTGCGGCAATTTTGTAGTGGAAACATGAATTAATGTGTAATAAATTAGAACAAATAATTAAAATCACTTATAATACACAATGTATAGATAAAACAAATTGTCTATTGAATCAATGAAATCTATTCTCATAAAATACAGATGTTAGGCATTTTCTGCAATGTTAGCAGAATACGGTATATAAATACTCGTGTCCAGAATTACTTCTTCACTTATACAAATGTATTGATCCTTAGACATCTCATTTGTGAGTCAATTTTCAAATTTTGTTTAAATAAGTTTTTCTGTTTTTAAAAACGGATTTTCACTTTAAACAAAAATAACTGGCGCTGCGAACAGGATCGGTAACGGCGTTTTTATAGTGGTTTNACAGATGTTAGGCATTTTCTGCAATGTTAGCAGAATACGGTATATAAATACTCGTGTCCAGAATTACTTCTTCACTTATACAAATGTATTGATCCTTAGACATCTCATTTGTGAGTCAATTTTCAAATTTTGTTTAAATAAAGTTTTTCTGTTTTTAAAAACGGATTTCTATTTTATACAAAAATAAATGGCTCTGCGAACAGGATCGGTAACGGCGTTTTTAAGCAAGTGCTGAAAATGTCGCGAAAGTACAGTTTTGATTTTACCGATTCGAAATCCCTATGAAAGAAATTCCATCTTCCGGAGACCTTCAGTGAAAAGGAACATCTTCAGGAACCTCCGGTGGAAAGGAAATGAATCGTTCCATCACCTTTCTTTACCTAAGCTTGTGGGTACCTTTTGATTATTTCTTTATTTTTTGCTTGTATGCAACCAAACTGTTAATGTCTCTTTCCGAACCTGATTCCGACATCGAGAACAGTATTCAACGTCAATTTTTTTTTCACCCAAAATTAACATCAAACCCCCGATTTTAAATCTTTCAAACGAAATGACCTAGTCAAACCCTACGACTTTCGATTTCACGTGTGCTGACGCACAACATCAAATATATACGGTTCCCAAATTTTCTGGTGACCCTTACGAACTTTCAAATTTTATAAACAAGGCAGAACATTATTGTTCTACTCACAGCAATAACGTTCCATCTACTAAGAATGTAGCATTACTTAATTTAATTGTGACTCGTATTACTTGCAAAGCTGCTCGATATATTAGTACAAAGACTGTCAATAATTGAAGAAGCTTTTGCTAGAAAAAGAAGGTGACCCCCGTTCTGAAATAATTTTAGAATTAGAACTAACACGATGTAGTCAACAACGTAATTGAAGTTATTCCAAATATTATGAAAAATTAGCTAACCTGTTAGACTTTGTTCGCCTAAATGATAAAGACAGTCTGTTAATAAAATCAAAAATGTATGAGATAAAGCCTTAATGGTATTTAGAGCCGGAATTATAGAGCCTTATCGCTCACACTTAAGCCATATCAGGACTAAAACACTCAAGGGTGCATTTGAAGTATGTCGCACTCGACAATGTAGGGTATATGTCACGAGTTTGGGATTATCAAAACCATCAAAAGGACGTAAAAACGAACCCCAAATGTTTACATCTGCACCTACTCAATTTAATCGATCTTTTCCAATCAGCCGTCTGCCTCACAACCACGATTAAATTATAATCCTCTTACTACGCAAACTACACCTTTTCCAAGAGGACCTATAAACATCCAAAGTAGGCCAATAAAACAACATTTTGCTACTAATCAACAAGTATTTGGGAAGCCCTTAAGCAACGTCTTTAAAAAAAAAAACGTCCTACCACCACATCAACTACCAAAACCGACTCCAATGTCGACAAGCACCCGAAATACATTTACATCTGGTATAACTCGACCACCTCAACGATTTGTTAATCATTTTAAAAGTACTGGTCCGCCAAATTTCATCTCTGAAGAATTAACAAACATGGAAGAAAACATATCTCGAAACAGAACAGGAATTTGAGTTTTAAGAAAATGTGGAAAATTACGACACTGAAGAAAATTATGAAGACGAAAACGAAAATTTTCAACAGACAGCCTCTTCATTTCCGATAACATAGTTGACTTAAATAACGCCGCTAGTATGGCAAAATTGTCATTTATTATATTGCCCAACGGTTTAAAAAGTTTAATTGACACTGTTTCATGGTAGTTAATGTTTTGTATTTATTTGTACTTATCCTTATTTTCTAAATTCTTTAGATTCTTTAAACCAATTAGAAGAGTTGATTGATTTTCAAATGGTACAGCAGTACACCTGAAGGTCTATCGAACACGCGCTTTTCCTTACATTATTAAACGGTCCTTCGAGCCGGATATTAAAAATAAGTGCAGAAAAAACTGTCGTGTGATATCATCACCGATAAGGTGTGTGACTTGGCATCACATCACCTTAATCATCATCAACGAGTGTGGTTTCACATCATCATCAACGAGTGTGGTTCCACATCATCATTATCAATCATTAATGAAGACATCACATTCCAACCAAGACAGCGAGGCAATATCGATCCAATCCACAATCAGAGGTCAAAATCGAACAATTAAAGTAAGTGCGCATCCTTTCTTACTAATCCCATTTTCATATTCAACTGCTTCAATTTGAGTAATTATGGAGGCGCTCAAAGGTTTAACTATTCAAAGGGGTCAGATCAAATCGCGCCTTACAAGACTAACTAAGAGACCGATATCTTGGAATTACAAGATCGTCTCCAAAGAGACCAAGATTTGTTAAATGACTACGAACGGATTCATTTGCAAATTATTAATATTTCCGATGACCCGACACATGATGTGGATTATGAAACGTTCGAAAACAATTTCTTTGATATAAATGTAAAAATTAAATCCTTATTAATAAAAACAAGAATAATTCAAATCATATAAGAACAAAGGCTTTCACGGCCGGAATCCATAGTAGAATGAAGATTCGGGCTATAGAGCCGTGGTCTAAGTGAACTATTGTGTCCAGACGTTTCGTGAGCTACTGCGGCTGACATCCTCAGTGGTATTGCTGCGTTGACAACGTGAACGTATATTATATCTCGAAGTCTCGACAGCGACTGGGTGCTGGGTGTGGAGAGCTTAAAAAAAAAACTTTTGGGTGTTTCATTCCCAGCAGCCAGTAATGCTGGTGGGCGGGCAGTCCCTCCGGACTATGCCGGAAGGTAGGGCGGAAGGCCCTCTTCAGCCTGCTTTCAGGAATCGTGGGAATGGGTGGGTGGTGGTTCCGGTGAGAAAGATGAGACGGACGAAATGAAGACAGAACGGGTTTTTCCTTACAAGAACAATAGAGGATCAACCCCTACAGCTCCCCTGTTTGGATTGTTCCAAAAAAGATGAATGCTAGTGGAGAAAAGAAATATCGACTTGTTATTGATTATCGACGATTCAATAAAAAAAACTGTGGAAGATAAATTTCCAATGCGGAAAGTTGAGGAAATTCTTGACAATTTAGGAAGGTGTACTTATTTTTATACGCTGGACCTTGCCCAAGGTTATCACCAAATTGTAGCTAAGGACTCCATCGAAAAGACGGCAATCACAGTGCACAATGGATACTATAAATATGTACGGATGCCTTTTGGATTGAAGAATGCATGAAAGAACACAGCCATACATAAATGCACAGTTCTGTTTTAATATTCTAAACGTTTTGATAGAAAAGGTTTTACTAATAGAAAGGTCAATTACTTTCAGTAACGAAAATTTCTTATACCTCGAATTAATTTCTCTTGATACCTTTTCTGAAACTAAACAACGTCTTTTTAACACATTTCCGAAGCAGACAATACAATACCTTAATTCTTCTCATTTATATGAGGTTTTTCCCCTATTTTTATTACAAACGTCTATAACTACTTAATTGGTTGTATACATTGTCAAAATACCTACCCTGCAACCAAGAGTTTACAATAATTTCCAAATCTATCCACTGCCTACAAACATTTTTATTATAGCTCCTCTTGCACGGTTTCTACTGCAACACCATGATGAATTCCTATGGACCAACGAGGAAGAACAACGAGCAAATGGTCTACTAATTTTCAAGAATGTCAATAGTAACGTTTGTCAGTTAAACGATAAGTGATTTGGCTCATTTGAAAAAATGAAAATGTTTGAGATTACTGTAACGAGCATGTAAATAAGAAACATCTAAACGGCAACTTTTTAATACATTCGCAACCTTTATGTCGGTTAATTATTGACAACAATATATATAGTTTTAAGAACATATCCTATGAACAACATTTTCAAAAATATGCAGAAAGGAAAAAATTAACGTCAAAGACATTTTGAAGAACCATTACAGATCAAAAATAATTTAATTAAAGATGAACCAATTGGTTTCTAACATCATATTGTATTGTGCGCCGTATTTGTAAATGTGTGTGTCGTTCCAGCGTTCTGGGAAAGTAGTTAAACAGTTCAAAGAAAAAATTAACTGTCCGGATGTTTCCAGAAAGTTCCAGAAAGTAAACAAAAGAGTATTTAAAGGAAGAGACGATCGCCGCGATGAGAAGAAATAAATTGACCATTGTAAAAGTGAATCTAGAAATAGATTGACAGTGATAGCAGTGAAATAAATAGCGCCCTGAATAGTGCTTTTAAGTTCTTTAATAATTAGTGTAAATAAATAGTTTTTGTCATTATCAGTCTTAGAAGTAATTTTGTTAAACCAACGAACATTACAATAATAATTCTTCGATAATATTTTTGTCATTGTTGTAATTGTTACATTCTTTATTCTTAAATATACGTGTACTAGACTTAAGCAGCAAAAACCAAGGAAAGAAGAGACATCGATCAAGCACGGTAGAAATTCCCCTCAGGATTTATCCATGTTTACCTGGAAACATCGACGCTTTCAGCTTAATGAAGGGGAATTATATATTACGTCTTAATTTAATACAAAGGAACTATTGTACGACTTATGCACTGCGTTGCATTTTTGATACAATGAATTTATTGTATACACAACTTGTCTATTGATTTAATGAAATGTATTGTTCTGATAAAATAAAAATATTAGGCATTTTCTGTAATGTCAGCAGAACACGGTAAATTATTTCTCGTGTCCAGAATTACTTCTTGACTTATACAAATGTATTGGTCCTTGCGACATCTCATTTGTGAGTCAATTTTCAAATTTTGTTTAAATAAAGTTTTTCTGTTTTTTAAAATGGATCTCTATTTTAAACAAAAATAACTTGGTGGACCTTCGGACCGCCAAATAATTACTTTAATTTTCTTGTTTTTTGTGCCCGATCATCCCCTGCAAGCTTGCTACTTATTTCAGAAACACTCTGTACATATAGGAATCAGTATTTTATGTAAGATACCTATATTTACTTGTATTTGTTCGTTTTAGAAAAAACTGATTCCGATGCCTATACCTTTAGAAACTGAACCAAGTATTATAGCCGTGGGACCATACCATTTCATTACAGCGATCAATAATAAAGCTTGGTTTTATGATCTAACAAAGCAACCTTGTTCAGACACCGTTCCTTTGCTTTTACGAACTAAAGAATATCTTTCTACTATTACTAGCGTAAACATTAATTCAGAATATGCGTCTATCCTGTTCGATGGAAGAATAGAATTGCATTTGGTACGTTGAATGATTGTTTGATATACTTTTTATACTCTTTAATGTGTTTGTTCCAGATAGAACAACTTGAAGTTGAATATAAAAACCGGGAAGCTATATCTCTTCCCGATGCAAACTCCATATCAAAAATAACTTGTCAAGTTTTAACTACCGACTTCTTAATTTACGGGACTGATGTACGTTATGTAATGTGACAAGTGTTTATTTTATAATCCATTATAAATGTGGAAGAAATGGTGTATATAAAATTAGCAAGACTACTCGATCAAATCGGAAAATCGTCCGAATGAAATTTTGTCGTTAATTAGTTGTGAAAGAAAAAATTTGTTGTGTATTATTTTTTAAAAACATTGCATGTGGTAATTCTATGTAATGTTAGCAAAACTTTTGAGGCTATAGTTTTTCAAAAATGTTTTTTAACAACAATTAGCCAGCCAGGAATTTGCCGTAACAGAATGGTAATGCGTAAAGCTCAGCCGAGGTATTTGTCATGCATTACACACTTCCGTGCCAGAGTGTTAAAAATTTTAATAAATTTACGATGTCATTTTATTTATGTATTCATTTTTCTGGTCGTTTTATATATATATTTTATGATACCTTTCTTTCTGCTCACATTTCATCACCTAATAACCTAATCGTGGTTTTCTAAATCGCAATATTGTTATTTTGTTTTAATATGGATCTCTTAGTAAATATTTTATTAAGTAAATCTATACCATGTCGTGTTCGTTATTTGATATATCAGGTAAATAATTTCTTTTGCACTTCGATTTTTATTTAATTATTTGTTGTCTAATTAACGCATCTATTATTAATTAGCTATCATTTCACCACTATATGCACACTTTGCCACTTCTTCACTGTAATCGTCTTCGCTTTGTATCTCCTCGAACTCGTTTTCCTACTAACTCTACTCGTTTTCGCGACAGCTATTTATAGAGGCTGCCCATATTCTAGAAGGGCCCAGTATATGCCATCTAGGAACCTTGCTTTATTTGTCGCCATGTATGTTGGGTTGCCTACATCCATATGACACTTCCTCCTTTTAAAACTGATCGTCTTAATCAGTGACGTTGTCTCTGTAAGGAGCAAGCCGGAAAAGATAAACGATCTTCATCACCTTTATTAAAACCAGTAGAGTTGGATCGTCTACCGTATTGGTTTTCATGCGGTCACTTTCGAATCCCAAGTAACATGCTGGCTTGTGTTCTTCCAGTCGTTACTTGGATAGCGAACGTGAGTTCGAACTCCGCCGTATTGTTAGGTGGGAAGTTACAACAATATTATTGGAGCCTAATTGTCACATTTCATACATCCTTTTACAATGTTGGACTTCCTTTTAATTAAGTGTTTTCGGTTTTTATCGTGCAAGCTTTGTTTATAACTCGGTACTCGTTACAATGATATATTTACATTTTTACTGTTTCATTGTTTTCAAAACACGACTCTTGCTTTCGAGTGTTCAGAAAATAAACAATAAAAATTATGTGAATCAAAGTTGTACATGCAAGATTCGAAACGCTCGAATATTGCAAGTAGAATGAATCATCATTGCCTTTTGATTTCAGACGGATCACGGGACAGAGCTCCTTGATAAAAAATAAAATCGACAATGTTACGTCTAAAACTGGCTAATTACTGTCGTGATATCTATATGTACGATAGATAAATTTAGCTACACTTACACGACTCCTTCATGTTATATTCAATATTTTTCAGACTTGTTTCTACTTAATAATATTGTAGCGACCACGAGCGTGATTGTGTGCGATCGGGCATACGTGTGTGTGAGCGGCTTATCGATACGCGGGCGCTTTTCTTCATGTGCGCCGTATCTGTAAACGTGTGTGTCGTAGCTGCGTTCCGGGAAAGCAATTAAACCATTCAAAGAAAACGAGACTTCTCTGGACGGCTGGAGAATGTTCCCGAAAGGAGGCAAGGGAGTATAAAAAGAAAGAGACGATCGCCGAAGTAGAGTAGAAATAAATTGACCGTTGTAGAGGTGAATCAAGAGATAAATTGACAGTGATAGAAGTGAAATAAATAGTTTTCTTCTTAAAATTTAATTTGTTAAACCCACGAACATTACAATCTTTTCTCTTCTATTCCACTTTTTTCGTAAAATTGCTAAAATTATCTTCATGTATACCTATAGAATTACAAACTTTAATATTAAAATCAAATGAAATACCTTTTATAACCTTAATATCACTCACACACTCAGAAAACACTGCATACTGAGCTAATGAGGACGATTTTATCACATTTTCCTTTTTTTTTAGATTTTCAGTTAACTACATTTGCATACATTTTAATGACATATTGCCTAGGAGATAGTATTTACACCCATTGGCTTCCAAGTGATTCGTCCCCACTACTATTACTATATTTTTTCCTACCTACTTTTAATAAGTGTTTCAACCCACTTAAACATATTTTTATGCCTTTGTGCTTCCTTAGCCATTTAGACTTGGTGTTTTATCTCATTACATTTCAAATCTCTGGTGATTAATATCACCACTTTTGAAATACATGGTGGATTGCCTCAACTTTTTTTATTACCTAACTTTCAATGTTTGCTATCGATATTCTTCTACATCGTCACCGGTGATCCTTATACACACGAAAGTGAAAGATATTTTGCATGCATTTCTGCACACTTATACACATACCTATACAAACGTATAATATTCTATATAATTTTTATATTTTCGGTATAAATGGATAATTCTTTTCGCTTACTGCTTTGTTACTACGGAATGTCAAATACGATTATTTTGCAAGTAAATGAACTCGATATCTGTTTTATGAATTTGAAAAGAATAGCAACGTTATAATTATGAAATATTTAATTAATTTTGAAATATGTTGTAAAGTCTGAAATGGTTTTTTTAATTTCCTTAAAACTTCACTGAGTGACAATATCTATGCCTTAACTGTAGATATAGGCCTTGTTTCCGTATAGAATAAATGACTTGTTTCGTAAACATGCCGGCTTACTTGTTCTCTTAAAGTAACCCAAACAATACGGTTATCGCCAAAATACAACTCTTCGGTGAAAAAAGGTTTTGCCTGTACCAAATTTTTTGTTTTGTTGGCATCTCATAAAGGTGAACTTTCATTTTACCATTTCAAAAATAATTCGAACTATTCATAAAATAATTTTTATTTTCTAAATAATAGAAATACTAATGCAGCATAATATAAACCAGTTAAATCAAAATAATCACTCATATTTTTTTTTATCAACTACCTATACCAACTATCTTCACAATGCGAAATCTGTGTGACGCTATAGTCGTCTTCAAATACTATACCACTAAGTTTAATATTAGCCTTACTCTTTGGATTAGAAATAAATTGACTTTCTCATAAAACTATTCATTTGTATCTGATTACAGTTACCTCTTCTGCTGATTTAACACTTTATTTTATGGCCATTTTTACAAGCAAACAAGACAGGTTGGACACGTACCTCCACTCTTTCCTATCCTGAGCTAATCTTCGCATTTCCCTACAACTCCCATTTCTGCCTTTAGTATGTCTTTGACTAGACCTTCATATCTGAGAAGGTATCCTACCAACCTATCTCGCCTATTTTTTACTCACTTCCATTGAGTCCTCTGTTCCCCTATTCACTGTATCCTCATCATCACGTGTAACACCGCATTTCGAACGCTTCCAACCTTTCCTTTTCCACAGCGCCCACCGTCCATGTTTCGCACCCGAACAGCGCCGTGATCCAAACATACACGTCTAACAATCTTTTTCAAATTTCTCAATTACCCGTTCGCGAGCATAGAAGTGACACCTTTTTATTGAAGGCGACTCGACTCAGTGCTTTCCTCTGCTTTCCAACTTCTTTCGTCCTGACTTATCTGACTTTCTAGATACCTAAAATTAGCCACCCCTAATTTTTCGTCTCCTATCTTTATATTCGCTCTTTCCCTCCTTTTCTTCCCTTGTATACCAGTATTTTTGTTTTACTTTTATTTATTTTCATACAGTACTGCTTTGTCAATACCGCTTCCATTTTATTTAAATCTGTTTCTAACTCCTCCTTGCTAGATGCTAATACTGCTATATCATCTGCAAATCTAAATCTTTTGCACCTGTATGTCTATTCCTACAGTTGTACTGTTTTTAATGATGTTGATTGAGTCTTCAATGTATAGATTAACAACTAGCGGTGAGATTGTGCATCCCTGTCTGACTCCCTTCCTAATGTTTACTTCTCTACGTTGCAGCCCCAGGCTCTATAACTGCCTCTTGCCCTTTATACAAAATAAGTATTAATCTTCACCTTGAGAAGCGTTCGATATGTGGTGTTACAGGTGAATGTTGGGGATGCCGTGGATGAAAAAGATTAGAAATGAGGAGGCATGAAAAACAAAAGGAGAACAGAGGACTCTATCGAAGTCAATAAGAAATAGGCGAGATGGGTTGGTAAGATACCTTCTCAGGCATGATCGTCTAGTCAAAGACATATTATAGAGAGAAACGGGAGTTAGGAGGATAGAGGTTCGCAAATAGTTAAGGATGTGGGATGTTCTAGTTTTAGGAAAATGACAAGATTACTTTAGGATAGGAGGGAATGGAGATGCGTGTCCAACCAGTCTTAAGACTGACTACTTTGATGATGATGACACTGATTTTGAGATCATTGGCAAAGCAGTTAAACAGTTTAAAGAAAAAATAAAATATCGGGATGTTTCCAGAAGGTTCCAGAAAGTAAACAAAAAAGTACTTAAAGGAAGAGACGATCGCCAAAAGGAGAAGAAATAAATTGGCCATTGCAGAAGTGAATCCAGAAATAAATTGACAGTGAAATAAATAGCGCAGTGAATAGTGATATATCAACAATAGTGTAAATAAACAGTTTTTGTCGTTATCAGTCTTGGAAGTTAATTTTGTTAAACCCACGAACATAACAATACCTTCTACGATGGCGTTACTTATTTCTCAAATATCTTGGCTCACTTCTCCGCGACTTTTCCACCGAATAGGACTGCCTTTTTCGCTCTTTACTCAGGTGATATTCACCTACGAAGCTTCTGTTGCTTCGACGTCCCCGATATGGATGTGGTTCCTTGTAGTTTTAGAAACCATGACTCGCAGTACTTTTCCATCCCAATCTGTGATCGGCTGGCAAATATTTTTCTGTCATTTTGAAAATTAATCTTTTTCTTCACTTAAACTGTAACTTTTCATTTGGGAGAGTTGGGGGTGAATCCCACGCCTGATATGTTAGGATATGTCTGTAATGACGCATGTTTCGAATGTCCAAACACCGCCGATCTTGCGAGTGCTGTCCTCGACGATAAAATCCCCTGCTCCTTCGTGTCTCGTGCATCTTTTAGGACTACAGGAATTTTCCGTTACGCTCGACATTTCATAGAGGCTTTGATAAATGAGGAAAATATGCCATACTTTTACAAATAGTAGGACATTTTTTTTTCGTTCACAACTAATTAAGGACGGTTTTTCTATTCAAACTGGTTGTCATACACAAAGAAGTGGAAATTATAATCTATTAAAATTTTTACTTTTAGAATGGACAAATAGTATTTTTTCATATAGAAGATTGGACTGTTCTGACCACATATACTCACTCAGTTGGAATTTCACAAATTTTTTCTGATCCGACGGGCACAAAGATTGTGATTATAGATTTACAATCGCTTGGATATTTTTATAATGCTGTAAGTAAGAAATTTATGTGACCAATCCGCTTTTGAAATGAATATATAAAATTTTAAGGTAAATGGAAACTTTATGTCGATACCAGATTGGCCATCTAAAACATTAGGAGTTGTTTGGGACAGCAGTTTACTAGATAAAAATGTTTTCATTATTTTTGACGAAAACAGCATCTTTCCGTATATTTTTCAGAGGTTCTCAATTAACGGTAAGTATTAGAATTAATAATATAAGCTACAATTAGCATTAGCTGAAACATAAATAGATAGAGATAAATATATTGGGAACTGTTCTTTATATATGAACGTTTCTGCTTTACCGTTCGAGGTAATTTTATTTTGTGTTATTTAAACATTTGCATTAATATACAGTCTCGTTTATAGTCAATAATATTCAGTCCACAGATTTTTGGTGATTTTTGAAATATAAAATGTTATAATACTCTTGGCTTTTAAAACAAAAAAGAAACATTAAAAATCAGTTTAACTGCGCCCTGGCAAATTATAAATAGCGTGCAGATGATATCAGATTCTAATAACGATCATTGCTTATTCTTTAGTTTTCTTAAAGTAGTGATAACGTGTTATTTATACGTGTTTTGTTAAGTGAAGTGAAGTATAAATTATTTGACGAAAGTGGATTGGAAATAGACAACCGTATGCAATTTAATGTATATTTAAAATACATTACCTAGTTTCCACTTATCATTACGTTTATTTGTTTTTTTAATCAGTTTAAATTTGATGTTCTAATTTCGACGGTCACGATAAACTTCTAATACAGAATATTAATCAAGTTACTCTTAATGTACTGTTCTTATTTATTTATAGAATTTTGTATTCTTTTCATTAAACATGAAAATATTGGAAAAGAATGTTTCCTCAATGGCGGGTAACTAGTTTCGGCCTAGCGGCATGAGCACCTCGTTTACATAATCTGACAACAATGAATCTTTATATGTGGGGTTATGTAAAAGAATTGGTATACACGTCGCCTATTGCCACAGCGAATAAATTACGAATTAGTATTACCAATGCTTTTCGTACAATTAAAGCTACTCCAGGTATCTGGGACGAAATCTAAAATTAAAATAAATAAGTCCAGTTTGAGTGAAAACCGCTATTAGATTAATTACTCCATAATTCAGTTCTTTCATGCACATCTACATATTTCGAATTATATGTACGTATTCTAACTCTTGGTGACGTTATGTGACCTCAAAGGTGGCATGGGACGATTAGTGGTTGATGTTGTTGGCGATGGATGGATTGTGACGGTTTGTAGCTCGTACCGTCGGGTCTTGCCTCTCGCTTGCATAGTGTATCGCAGTTGCGAGAGGATCGCATGGCGTAGGAGAGATTTACACCTGTTTTCCTCTTATATTTGTATATTCAGCACAACCACTGTCAAATCAACTTATGATGAAAGACTTAAACTAACGACAAATAAATAACAATAGACATACAACACAAATTATTAGGTAGGAATCGCGAGTCACCAAAAGAGACCAAGTTAAAGGGTCGTACCTTTACCGTTCATTAACTTCCGGAAGGAAATTATACGCTGTATGAGAATCCAGTGGTTCGCCCTATAAGCGGGGATTTCGGTACAGGGTTTTAATCGTCAATCCAACGCCAGTCTATGATGTACCCGACGATTCCCGAACCTTATGAACCAATTAATCACCTCTTCGTGCCCGCTTCGAGGATCTCACTTAATCTACCTCGTGGACTTCTCTTCTTCTCCCCTTTCCTTATTTAGCTTTGCTCTTTATAGGACCCCACATAGTGTTTCTTTTGGTCATCGTCACATTGAACCCCCAGAATTTTGTCTCGTCCGACTGCGATTCCATTATATTGTAAACGGGAAGCCATCGGTAATTAATCCATTTAGATCGTTATTATTTGAATAAGGGCTATACAAGGAAAGTTGTAGTGTCATGAAGGAGTAAGCTGTAGTCATCTACGGAAGTCGGCGGATCGCATTTCCCCATCAAATTTTCCCGTGGGCTCCGTGCATGGTCAGTCCGATTTCCTGGTGTATAACCGGGTAAGATGAACAATGTCCTACCCCATACAAGCTCTTAATTATTACGTACACACAGCTTCCAAGTGAATTATCTCCAAACAAATAAAATGCTTGCTCAATAAGGTAGATAAATAATAACAATTATTATGCCATATGTGATTTTCTTTCCTTGCATACTAGTATTTTTATTTTACTTTTATTTATCTTCAGACAATACTCTTTTTTCAATACCGCTTCTATTTTATCAGTAATTCCACCTTGCCATATGCTAATATTGCTTATTATCTGCAAATCTAAGCATACTCATCTTTTGCCCCTGTATATCTATCCCTACAGTTGTACTGTCTTTAATTAGTATATATATATATTAAAAAGTGACGGTGACAATGTGCATCCCTGTCTGACTCCCTTCCTAATATTTACTACTCTACGTTGCAGCCCCAGCTCTATAACTGCCTGTTGCTTTTTATACAAACTAAGTATAACTGCTCTATCTATGTAGCTCATCCGTACATTTCGTCCCACTTAACATTGTCAAAAGCTTTTTCTATATCTGCAAGCCCTATGTACGTTCCCTTTCTTTTTTCTATCGTTTTCTCTATTATTACCCGTAAAACTACAACGGCCTACCGCGTTCCTCTATTTCTTATAAACCCAAATTAATCTTCCCTTAGTAGTTCTCCCGCCCTTTTTTCCATCTTCCTCTAATTTCTTTTTTGTAAATTTTCCAACGAACGCAAGAGCTTGAAAAATATTGTTTATCTACAGGCTGTCCCAAGAAAACTGGTTTCTTCAATAAGTGCTTTACAATTGAAGATATCAAAAAAGTTTCTGACAAAAGTGGTACCATACCTAAAATTATTTGCGATTATACAGTGTACCATTTTTCCTGGAGGCAACCTAACTTTATTTTTTCAAATGGAATGCCGCATTTATTATTGCATTTTTGAATTCCTCGTTAAATTTAAATACTACTTTGTTAGCCATATGCATCAATTTCCATAAAATTCGCACTAAATCAAGAAATAGTCTGTTGCAGTTGCAATTTTGAATATCTTAAAAAAGGAAATCATACAGAGTTGTGCTATTTTCACACATAAGGAAGAAACGGCCTACTATTTTCACTATTAACGCAAACATGATCTTTTCAATTTCATTGAATCTACCACTTACAAAATAAATTGTTTCGAACTGACATAACTATTTGTTTTTAATGGAATGCCATATTTTTTATCAGATCATCATGTGCAAAATTTTTCCTTTCGTACAATATAAGGTTGTTACTATCTACGATTAACACTTTTTGAGAAAATTAAACTTCTTTATAATACCAATTTATATTAGAATATCAAGAATGCCTTGGTTGGCGATTCGCTTTTATCCACCCTTGTTTCCTACGAACGTCAATTCCGTGTGCTTAAGAAGGTGTTAAGTAATCATTCATTTTTTACATACTACCTAACTATGGCTTTGAGTGAAGTTAAAAAGGCAGATACAGATGTTCTTTCCTTCCATACATATAATCGTAGGGTACTTTCTAGGTGCAGATTTCACTGTTCCGCTAGTAACAAACCACTGTAGTAGCCTACTCGAGAATTATATCTGTTTGGGTATCGTTAAGCATACACTCAAGGTGCCATCCGTGGATTTCGCCTGCATTCCACAGGGGCAAAAACCATATCTATCTTTTCATCTTGACTGAAAGCCATAGACTACACAGTTCAGAACAGCGTATAAAACCAAACGTTACTTAGCACCTTATCAAGCACACGGAACTGACGTTAGTAGGAAACAAAGGTGGATAAAAGCAAATCGACCACCAAAACATACCTGATATCCTGATATAAATTGGTGTTATAAAAAAGTTTAATTTTCTCAAAAAGTATTAGTCGTAGATAGTAATATCCTTATATTGGACGAAAGGAAATAAAATTTTTGCACCTGATGAGCTTGAAATTGTTATGCCAGTTCGAAACAATTTATAGTAGTAGATTTCAATGAATTTGAAAAGAACATGTTTGCGTTAATAGTGGAAAAAGTAGATCCATTTCACCCACAAGCTATGTGTGAAAATATCACACCTATACATGCTTTCGTTTCGGATATATTCAAAAAGGCGCCCAGCACTGCTATAGCCTATTTATTGATTTAGTTCGAATTTAATGATAACTGATAATGTTAGATGTCATTAAACCAGAAACAGAGCCTCCCCTAGCCGTGAGCCCTACGGTAGCAGTCAGACAAAAAGGTAAAATAAGGATTTGTATAGATCCATCAGATGTAAACAAGAATATTCTGAGACGTCACTTTCCACTCACCACCATAGAAAAGATTTCAGCTGACATCAAAGATTCTAGACAATTTGAAATTCTAGATTACAAAAGCATTTTGGAAAATTATGCTATCAGAAAGAACACAAAAAATATTAACGTTTGCTACCGCATGGGGAACATACTCCTTCAAGAGACTCCCGTTTGGTATATCATAAGCACCTGAAATATTGCAAGAAATCTTAACAAACCTACTCTGAAAATTTAAAAACGTGAGAGTATCCATAGATGATATATTTATATATGCAAAAATAGAGAAGAACTATTCAATACTGTTCGTGAAGTAATCGAAGTACTAAACAAAGCAAGTTTCAAACTGAACAAAAATAAGTGCATAATGGAGGCACAGAGAATAAAATTCATAGGACACATTTTTTCAGCTAAAGGACTAGAAGCAGATCCAGAGAAAGTAGAAGCCATACAAGGAATGAAAGCACCAACAAATAAAACAAAGCTACAGACATACAAGGAATGAAAGCACCAACAAATAAAACAAAGCTACAGAAACTACTAGGGATGATTACATACCTCAATAAATTTATCCTCAACATGTCAGACTTAACAAACCCACTAAGAGATTTGTTACATAAAAATACAAGTTTTATATAGGAAATTCATCACAAAGAAGCGCACAACAAAGTAAGTATTTCAAAGCCCACCAGTACTTACTGAGACTATACGATGTAAACAAACTTGTAACCTTAACTGTGGACGCAAGTTCAAAAAATCTTGGAGTCGCACTTCTTCAAAAAGAACAACTAATAGCCTACGGGGTAAGAGCGCTGTCAAAATCTGAATAAAACTATTCACAGATAGAGAAAGACGCACTTACTATACTGTTTGGTTGTAAGAGGTTCCATGTGTATGTTTATAGTAAAAAAACTGATAGTGGAATTAGGCCACAAACCACTCGAGACAATTTTCAAGAAAGACATACAATCCGCTCCAGCGAGGTCATAACGCATAATGTTTAACCTTACACCATACTCACCAAAGGTAATATTGAGAAAAGGCACAGAAATACCCTTAACAGATCTTCTTAGTCGTGACTGTGATGCATATGACCTAAATACGAACAGGAAGAAAACCTAAAAGTGGCTGTAGTGCTGCCCATCTCCCTACAGAATTACAACATTATTTTAACTTTAAAGAATAACTAAGCTATTTCAAAGGAATGTTAAAGAGCTTTCATCATGGACATCTAATGTTACAAAGCTACTTAAGAAGAGCTCGACATTAGTAAAAAGGTGCTCCGTCTGCGAACAAACCCAAAGAGACAATTTTAAATATACAGTTGCAATCAAAAACATTCCTGCATTCCCATAGTAATCTGCGACAGTTACTCTGGATATTTAGATTTTCAACAGCTAAAAGGTCAGTCGTCATACGAAGTAATTGAATAACTTAAAAGATGGTTTTCGGTACATGGAGTACCAGAAAAGTTACAAACTGACAATGGAACACAATACATGTCCAGTGAATTCAAGATCTTTCAAAAAGGGGGGAGATTCAACCACGTCACATCTAGTCCACATCATCATCAAGGCAACGGGCTTGCTGAAAGAGTAAAAAACATACTAAAAAAATGCAGCGTTGACAAGTCGGATATTCAACTCGCTTTATTAAATTGGAGAAATACATCACGAAATTATCATTTAGATGCACCTAATCAACGTCTATTCATCAGAATTATCATAATTGCATTACCCTCCAATGACGATAATTTAAAACCGAAAATAATGCAAGGGGTTACAGCTGAACTACAGCGATTAAAATAGAAACAAGTCAACTACAGTAATAATGATACTACAAGACCCGAAAATTTTGAAATCAACGATAAAGTTAGACACAAAGTGGCTCATCGATATCGGGAAGGAGCAATGTAGAAGGAAAGCCCGAAGGTTTACCGAGATCAGTAATAATTAAAACTGATGTAGGTCAAATCTTGCGTAGAAATTTCAGTCATCTGCATAAGACCCAATCAAACATAACCAGCAACAATACCTGAAACCACATACACAGACGACCTAGCAATATAACAGGTTCTAGCATAAGTGCTATCACCTGTTGCTTCTAAGTCACCATCAGCATCGACACGTACATCACCGAGCACGAACAATCAGGTGCAGAACTCATACCTAGCTCAACTAGATACAGCATCCCGATCATCAAGATTTGGTAGGATAATTAAACCAATAGATAGACTCAGTCTTTAATAATTCTTAAACGGAAAATTGCAGTAGGCTGCTCTGTGTAATGCATCCTGGCATGTGCCTATAATATAACTTGTGCAGTAAGCCCAAAGAAAATTAATACTATAAGTTTCATAGTAATTAGAATATTAATAATAATAATAATTAGATTTTTGGGTAATCTGAGTTAGGTACATGAATCGAATACAATAAAATAATTTGTTGTGTATTACAGTTAATACCCATATAATATATATGAATATATGTATACGTTTATTTATAAAGAAAGGAAGATGTGAAGTATAGACATCTAAGGTCTATTAGCTGTACTGTACTAGTTTAAAATATAGTATATATATATATATACATTGTAAAGCTGCGGAGCAAGCCAAATAAACGACAATCATTTCTTATCAAACAATTAACATTTTGTTCATGAAACCCGACGTTACATTTTCAATAATCAATTTATTTACATTTTAGGACCAACAATACAAAAAATTAATGAAAAGTTCACACTCCTTTCAAATCAGTTGCCTTTACTTATGTATTCTGGTGATATAGTACTAGCAGCGAATAATGGTCGCCTACTTACTTTACCAATGAATCCTTCCGATGAAAGTAGTACGAAGCAATTAGAAAGAAAGGATTTGGAGCATACTATAAATCGACACTTAATCTTTGAAAGGTAGGTAATTAGTAAGGCACGAATTTTTAGAAAGCTGGTGTAAAAAATATAGTTGCAAATTAAGTCGCAGAATCTATCTTATGACTTCGTTTAGATTATGTCTGCTTTACTTCAACTTTTTCTGTGGTTTCCTTGGATTATGTAAACAAATGAAGAGGGAAACAGAATTTAATTTTTTTTTAATGTCTTCATCTCGTCCACCTAATCTTCCTTCCCTAACCACCACTGGCCATAAGTCGATGGAACGTCCACCCTATAACATCAGTTAATATAATAAAGTTTAGTTTTCTGTACATATTTGTTATGTAATATAATTTACTCATATCATTTGCACAGTGCCCGCTAATTTATTTGTGTTAATAGGTCTTTATGTGAAGTAGTTGGGCCTGTTCCGCTTTAATGCAGCAAAAAAAAGGATTGAAAGAAATAGCAATATAACACTTATAAATATATGCAGGCTTTCGCGGCTGTTACCTCTTAAATGTATTTTTGAGCTCGGCTTTTCTGACCGTTGTCTTTGGGAATCTCACTTAATTGCAGTTTAATGCGACAAAATATTGATAACTTATAATTTTATTCATTCAAATCCTGATAAATACCATTAACATACCGTCCAATTCCTCAGTATATCCATGAACAGTATTTATTTCTAATTTTTGATAAGCGCCTTACAAGGATATCTGCTCGTCAAATCTTTTTATTGACAGTACATGTTCCTATAAGCGTTTTCTTGAGGAACGACCTGTCTGCTTGCAATTTTTACAAGGTACTTATTTACATTATTTATAAATACCTGATCTATCTAATATATGTCTGCTTTTTCTATATTATCTATTGACAGGGGATAGTTTTAAATTATTTTTTTAAAACAAATTATATTTATCAAGCCTATAACGAATGTTACAATTTAGTTATAATTGATTGCGGGTAATGTTTAATGCTATTAACTAAATTAATATTTTCATAAGTATTTACAATTAAAAACACCTTAAGCTTTTTAGACTTAGTGCTATTCTTACATTCGTTACATTATATTTCTTTATTCCTTTGTTCAGTTCAACTTTATAACATTTCTTCAAATATTTCTTATACTAGACTCATTATTAGCAATTAGTTGTTAGTTAATATGCATGGAACCTTCATATTAAACGTTTCAAGAACACAAATTCTCCACTAGTCTTATTTGAGAATTCCCAGTGATCTCCGGATAATTTTTTAATTTACAACTGCATAGATCGTATCTACAGATATACCAAAAAATTCAAATTATGCAGTCACGCTTGTGTGTTATTGTAAATCGAGTTTACATACCAAAAAATAGCAATAAGGATATCAAGCCAATAAAGGCAAGCAACTCCTATTCTTCTGAGACATCAAAATGGCCACCAGAGAAATTCCCAAGTATTTAAGTCGCTTTTTGTTTCCTTTTTTATCCTTGTTTTCTCGCGAGTTAAGTAATCTACAAATCATCATCATTGCTGAATCACAAGCCAAAATCTTCAGTGATCCATAAGGTGATTGAAAAGCGCGCTTACAAAGTTTCAAAAATCAATAGCAGAGTGTAAAAAATCTAAATAGATTCCCGTGCTCAATGCACAGCTAAGTCGCATAATGAAGACTAGTGATGATTTTGGTAATGTTAAAACAGAAATTGAATTGGCGGAAATCGAAAATATTATAATCGAAACAAGAACAAGAACGGCAAGAATTTGAAATAAATTGGTACCGATGTGTTGGGACAGCAAGACAACCTTTAAATCGCTACCAGGACTTGTCCTCAAATTCAACGTCACGTTAATTAGCTGATTATAGTTCATCCCCATCTACAACACAGGATGTTAATGTTAATTGTAGGTTACCGAAGATCGAACTGCCTACATTCGATATTACGACAAATGACTCAGTTTTCGTAATTCATTTATTTTTATGATTGATAAAAATTCAGCACATCCAACTATACAAAAACTACATAATTTACGTTCCTGTGTTAAAGCAAAGGCTGCAGATATTATTCATTCATTAGAGTTACTGGTACCCTTAACGACGATCGTTGTATTGTTACTCTAACTGCTTTTGCCGTTGGTTTCCTGGTAACCAGTTTCGGTTGGGTTTTACTGCTAATGTCTTTCTGATAATGTTACCTGATAATCCTACTGTTTCAGTTCTTAGATTTATAATTTTGGTAGTATGTACATTCTCAGGATTTTGATTATGAAGTGGCCGCTGAACCTTATCCTTCGGTCTGATCGAGTTGTTGCTGGAACGATTTGGTTGGGCTGTTCAGACGATGCTGAAGTTTGTGTTATCACCGTATCATCATGATTGCTCGGCAGAATATAGGCTGGTATCACCCGATCCACAGAGATGACCACATCCTTTCCTGTGATGTATGCCGTGAAAGTTTTCGCTGTTCTTGGTGTCAAAAACTCCCCTGGCAGTCGTAGTGGTTGTCCATAGGTTACTTCGGCAGATGTACCATTAATGTCTTCTTTCCATGCGGCCCTGATTCCCAGCAAAACGGTAGGAAGTACTTCGGTCCAACGCTCGCTGCTGTGACACTTAATTGCCGCTTTAAGTTGTCTATGGAGTGTTTCTACCATAACATTCGCTTGGGGATGATATGCGATGGTGTGAAGGTGATATATCCCAACCATACTAGTGAGATGTCCGAAAAGGGTTGTCATAAATTGGCGCCCTTGGTCGGTTGTTACACGCAATGGAACTCCAAAACGGCAAATCCAATTTTCGTAGAATGCTCTCGCTACGGTTTCTGCTGTTTGGTCTTCCGGCCATCTTGAAAAACGATCCATCACGTGAGACAATACCTTTTCCCTTCGGAAATGGGAATTACAATAATATCGACATGTACGTGGTCGAATCTTGCTGACGGGTTTGAAAACGATGAAAGCGTCGCTGAAACGTGTCGTGAAATTTTTGAACGTTGGCATGGGATACAGATTCTGGTCCACTCGCGACTGTCTTTCCTTATTGATGGCCAGACAAATCGTTGAGTCATTAGGGTCACAGTAGTTTTTGCACCAGGGTGTGCAAGATCATGGATTGAATGGAATGCTGCTCGACGAAACTTAGATGTTAAAAACGGGCGTGCCACTGCTGCAGAAACGTCGCAATAAATGGTCGCACCTGTGCCGGGAATCTCTACTTTCTTGAGCTTCAAACTGGAATTTGAATGAAGAAATGATTGCAAATCCACGTCACCCTTTTGATCCTTAGCCAGGGCTATAAAGGTGAGGGATGTAGTCACTTCTTCGATACGCGAAAGTGTGACCGCGACAACATTTTTCAATCCGGATATATGACGTATATCCGTATTAAACTGGCTAATCAAATCTAGATGGCGAATTTGACGGGGGGTTGTTTAATTGCTTTGTAAATGACTAAAAGTTCTCAATCTTTGGGAAAAAAACGCTAGTGGTTTCCAATGGCTGTTGACCTTTTGCTGCAGGGCTGCACCTACGGCAGTGTCTGAAGCATCGCACGTAAGAACAAGAAGTGCGTTGGGTGTCGGATGCACTAGGAGTGCGGCCTGTGATACGCTAACCTTACAGGTGGTAAAGGCTTCTTCGGCTATTTCTGTCCAGGTGATCGGCATTTTTCCCTTGGCGTTATTGTTCAAAAGGTTGGTTAGAACGGCTTGTTGATCTGCTGCTATTGTTTTACTGTCTCTGGCTTTCGCAAATCGGTGATGGCTTGTACTTTCTCAGGTAATGGTCTAGTACCATTGCTTGTGATCAAGTATCCTAGAAACTTTACCTCTGTCTTACCGAAAGTGCATTTTGACGCATTTATTACAATCCCAAATTGTTGTAGACGTTCAAAAAGTACTTTTAAATGTTCTTCGTGTTCCTCGGGTGATTCGGATGCAACGAATATGTCATCGATGTATGCAAATGAAAAATATAATCCTCGCAGCCACAGGGATCTGGTTGTATGCCCGAACGAGCTCGATTTTCGAAAAAATTTTCTTGCCATTGAGCGTATGTGCTACATCGTGGATGTACCTTACTGGATAACGGTCTGGTATTGTCCGTGCATTTAGTCCACGATAATCACCACAGGGCCTCCATTGCTTGTCTTGCTCGGGCACTAAGTGTAACGGCGAGGACCAACAGCTATCAGATGGACGTGCGATCCCCTGCTGTAACATTGTTTCGAATTCTTTCCTTGCTATCTCTAGGCGTCGTGATTCGAGTCGTCGTGGTCGATGGAAGACTGGTGGTCCGGGGCTTGTTCGGATGTGGTGAACGGTGTTATGTTTGACTTCCTGTATTTGACTGTTGGGTCGAGTAAAGTTGGGAAATTGTCGAAGCAATTTATGAAAAGGTGAAGTACCCGTAACTATCTTGATGATTTCGATGTTACAATTGACCACTTCTCTATGTGATGTCAGCTTTGTGAGAGGGTCGATAAGGCATCTACGAGAAGTCCAAAGTCAGCTAGAAAGTCTGCTCCTATGATGGCTTTTGGTATCTCGGCGATAACAAACAACCAAATAAATACACGCCGCAATCCCAAATTTAGCGATAGTTTGATCGTACCATAAGTTGGAAAGATGGTTCCATTTGCGGCTATCAACTCATATTTCGATCTTTTGCATATACCATGAACAAATGAACGTGGATATATGCACAGATCGGCGCTAGTATCGATTAAAAATTGAATTTTTGTAGTTTTATCGGCTACAAAGAAACGGCTCGGGAGGTTTTGACTGTCGCTTGCCGCCATTAGCGACCTCCTGTCCCGTTTCTCTGTTGGTTTCCGGTACACGGTGGTTGACATTTTCTGGCTTGAGTACCGAATTTTCAATGGTACCAACAGAGTCCGTTAGATGCGTGCCCCATATCTTTTGAATTAGATCGTCTCCCAGAACGAGATTGGGGATGTGGGGATTTATCCCGACTGCGTTGCCTTTCGAGAACAGTGATGGCGTCGATTTATCTTCGTAGTGCTGATAATTGTTCTGCCACTTGCTGTTGTATACTTAAATGCAATTTTGCAAGCGTTATCTCCTTATGTTTCGTTGGTTACGCTATTGAGTGTACTCTCGGTTTTAGTTACCAAATGGGGTTGTGATTGTGTTGGTAACCGACTCAGCCATATTGTTCGCAAAACAGGATCGTCTACGATGTTGCTGGCTAACATCCGTAAATGCCTTAAGAATTGGGCGGGCTTCCTGTCTCCGATAACTGCATGCTCCAAGAGTTTTCGGGTCTTCTGTTCTTGGGACTGGCTAAGGCGTTTACTAGTTCCTTTTTCAAAAAGTCATAGGCATTTTCGCGTGGTGGGTTCATCACGATATCGCGGACTTCACCTAGATACTTTGTCCCTAAGGAGCCGAGTACATAACTGAATTTGGCTTCGTCGTTATCTCCAGTTCTCAACGTCCTTTCCAAAAATACAAAGAAATATTCCGGGTCATTAGGAGTAAACTCAGGAATACGTAGTCCTATCCGCTCGACCCCTGATACTGTTGTAGGCTGCCGGTGTGGTGCTCCTGTGGGAAATGTTGCTTCCTGAAGTTGCGAGTGATGATTCTGTTGGTTTTGGTGAGGTTGCCATTCCTGACGCAACCGTTCCAATTCCCGTCGTTCCTGTTCCATTTTCAGTTGCTGCTGTTCGAGCTGGCATCGTTGTTGCTCCAACTGATTTAGAATTTCTGTGTCTGTACGAATATTCACCAATGTTGTTGAGGAATGTAACGTTCGTCGAAATTGTTACGGATGATCCAAAATTACTCACGTCGGATCACCACTTGTCGGTTTTTGTTGAAAATAATAAAAAGATATAATAGTCCGACACAAATAAAAACAGTATAATTTGTATCACACTAATACACCGGACAAAACACATAAAACGAACTATAAAAGAAGATCACACCACAAAATTAAGACAAACAATAAATATAAATAAATAGTCAATAGCATGTATAACAGAAAGAAAGATCAAGACTTACTACCCTCACAAAATTTCCGTTTATATATTGTACTTCCTGCAATTCTCGGTACCCTTAACGACGATCGTTGTATTGTTACCGTAACTGCTTTCGCCGTTGGCTTCCTGGTGACCAGTTTCGGTTGGGTTTTACTGCTAATGTTTTTCTGAGAATGTTACCTGATAATCGTTCTGTTTCAGTTCTTAGATTTATAATTTTGGTAGTATGTACATTCCCAGGATTTTGATTATGAGCTAGCCGCTACAGATGATTTGATTTCTGGAGCAGAAAAATATGAAGAAGTTGTGGTAGTACGTGGCAAATTAAGACTAAGGGAAACTAATCTAAGAAAATGGTCATGTAACAATGCAAGATTAATAGAATCATTACCAAAAACAGATTTTAATAACAAGTTATTACTACACGACAGCGGTAAAAGCAGTACGTATTCACTGGAGTTCAAAAACTGGTGACATTATCTATACAGTGAATAATTGCGAGTTCACTAGGAATCAAGTTATTAAATGAAAGATTCTTATATTGCTAGAATATTCGATCCGATTGGTCTGCTACGTCCCGCAATTGTTCAGACAAAAATCATCATGCAGCACCTGTGGCAGGGCTTTTCCTTAATCACATCGAGGTCTCTTGTCACATCCTTGAAGACGATGTCGCTTTCTCACCCTGAGCTCTTTGCAGCTGTTCTTTTAGTCCGTACTGATTGAAAATTTATACATTTTCTTGAACGAATACATCTTTCAAGATTCAAGGACAAGTTTATTATCAAATAAATACAAGCTTTCAGCCACAAGTAGATCACTCTCCACAGTATGGTTTGGTTAATAATTTTTTGTTGATTCAAATAAAGCAGCAAGTAATCATTTGAGCAGGAATTCAGATCTTGGTTTTGATATTCTACGAGATATTCATCGATTTAGGTATGAGTAACTGTAATATATTTGCTCAATCTTATCAAATGATGCACGAAGAAATAGAGACAGGAAGAGTTAGCATTATAAAATAATAAGATCCATAATACATCAAAAGTTGAATTACTAGTTACACACCAACCTGGCATAGATCGCAGAAGATTTAATTTACTGCAAGTTATGTTACAAG
Organism: Agrilus planipennis; assembly: GCF_000699045.2. Lineage (NCBI taxonomy): Eukaryota > Metazoa > Arthropoda > Insecta > Coleoptera > Buprestidae > Agrilus > Agrilus planipennis. Next base: position 71,727 of record NW_020438918.1, on the reverse strand, counting down.
TTCGATCCCGAGTGAAATAAACTCGCGCTCTTGATCGCTAAATAAACTGTACATCTATATGTTTTTGCTACCTACTCATTTATAACTTTATATATCAATGTTTTACAAATACAGAATATATATTCATATGTTGAATGTCTTTTTACGCTTAAATGTTAAAATAAATGTCTTTTTAATTATATTTACTGGATTTTTAATCAGTAGAAAAGGGTAGAAATAAATTGACCGATGCAGAAGTGATTCAAAAAATAAATTGACAGTGATAGAAATGAAATAAATAGCACAGTGAATAGTGATATATCAACACTAGTGTAAATAAATAGAATAATTACCTAAGTTTAGTAATAATTTAATAGTGTTTTTAAGTTCAATAATAATTAGTGTAAATAAATAGTTTTCGTCTTAGAAGTTAAATTTTGTTAAACCCACGAACATTACAATACTCTAATCAATCATCCTAATTAGCGTGACGTGCGTATTTGGCGGAAAGATTTGAATCTAACACTTAAACTATACAATTGTCTTCGATTGGCGAAGGAGCGAGTTGCTTCACACTTCTTTTCACTNTAAAAATAAATATTAAAGATCTATTTAAATAAGTATTCCAAATACTGTTATTTCAAGTACACAGAAAGTATGCTCATTTTAGTGGACACGAGATTTTATGTGACTTTTGACGCAACTTTTAGAATACCAAAATACAGGTTTGTAGAAATTTACAGCCTATTTAACTCTATGAAATGCTATTTATTTATATATGAATTTAAGTTAATATTGTTTTGAATTTAGAAATTAGAAGTACATATTCATTGTAAGTTTAACTGTAGGCGAACAGATTAGTTGAACTGTAAACATTTTTCTTTTTAGATTTGCTGTTGCCTTTAACCTTTGTTACCTGCTACAGTCGGTAAATATGTGGGTAAAATTAGCAGAGGAAGCACTAAAGCATCTTGAAGTAAATATAGGTATATAATGGCTAAAATTAATAGTTTGAATATAAAATGTACTTCTTTTCTATTATTTCTAGCATTATTAGCCTACAAGGAGTTGAGAAATGTCGCGATGGTGTATTCTTTGGAACAAATTACAAATATCGAAGATACTAATTTATTAGCTGGATACTGCTCTATGTATCTCAAAGATTATAGTAAGGCCCAAAAATGGTTTCTAAACTCCCACTATCCTCAAGCATCTTTACAAATGCAAAGAGATTTACTTCAATGGGATCATGCACTGGAACTTTCAAAAAAACTTGCACCTGATCAACTCCCATTTATTTCAAGGGAGTATGCTCACCAATTAGAATCCATGTAAGAACAGATATCCTTATATTGTACAACATATACATATATAGAACTTCTTTGGCTTGGAAAGTGTGGGAGCTTTCTACTTTCTAAGAAAAAATTGTTATTACTAATATAAAATAAAAACAGCTTGGATTTTTGTTACTAACGCATCAATGGGAAATTTAATAAACACTATGTCTAATCAGTATTCCGGAAAAATTAAAGCAGAAGAAGGTACATGAAAGTACAAAAAGAATTAGTATGAATCATTTCGTACCACTCAGTGATACTGTGTCTGTGTGCATGTTCTTGCAGTTAATCCGTTATTCCAATTAATCGGTTAAAAGCAGATGATAATCGATTAATAATTAAATAATCGTTTATCATTTATGACTGGAAATAGTAGATTGTTAAGTTTATTCCCATTAATCGATTATTTTAAATGAAAACTGAAGATAATCGATTAATCGGATAATTTGCTTAACCCTAGAGAGTAATGTACGTCGTGAGGGGGCCAAATAGTACCCAGTGCCGCGCAGTAAACTAGAGATAGCAGCAGTAACTCGAAGCGAATAGGTCTAAGATACGTCGTGCTTCGCCTTTAAAGTAATTCTTTTACGATCGCTATTTTTACTAATCCATTTACTTGAGTTCATGTACATTCCTTTGTTATGCCAAAACATACCTATCTACCTACCTGATTTTTATTGGCTTTTAACTCCAATCTTAGCTGATAGTCTTATGTGCTCCACCAATCAAACTCATCTTCATCATAAGGTCGTCAGTCCTAAGAGTGGTTGGACACGCACCTCCACTCTTCCCTATCCTGAGCTAATATTCGCATTTCCCTAAAACTAGAAAAGCCCACATCCTTAGCTATTTGCGAACAGTAATCTAATCTAATTTCTACCCCTCCTAACTCCTGTTTCTGCCTCTAATATGTCTCTGACTAGACCTTCATGTCTGAGAAGGTGTCCTAGCAACCTATCTCCCCTATTTCTTATTGACTTCCATAGAGTCCTCTGTTCTCCTATTCTTTCCAATACTTCTTCATTTCTAACCTTTTCTACCCACGATATCCTCATCATCCGCCTATAACACCACATTTCGAACGCTTCTAACCTTTTCTTTTCCGCTGCGCCCACTATTCATGTTTCGCACCCGTACAACGCCGTGTTCCAAACATACACCTTTAACAACCATCTTGCTAGATGCTAATACTGCTATATCATCTGCAAATCTAAGCATACTAATCTTTTGCCCTTGCACATCTATCCGTACAGTTGTACTGTCTTTAATGATGTTAATCACGTCTTCGATGTATAGATTAAAAAGTAGCGGTGACAGTGTGCATCCCTGTCTGACTCCCTTCCTAATATTTATTTCTCTACGGTGCAGCCCCAGCTCTATAATTGCCTGTTGCTCTTTATACAAACTAAGTTTCACTATTCTATATTTGTAACTCATCTCTACATTTTTAAGTATATTTAACATCTTGTCCCATTTAACATTGTCAAAAGCGTTCTCTCTAAATCTACAAATCCTATGTCTTCATAACTACTAAGTTGTGATCACTGTCTATATCTGCTCTTGGATAACTCCTACAGTCCTTCACTTGATTTTTAAATCTTTGCCTAACAAGTATGTAATCTGACTGATATCTCCCTAAATCACCTGGCATCTTCCACGTATAGCGCTTCCTAACGTGATGGTTGAATAAAGTATTCGCGACGGTTAAGTTATGTTTATCGCAAAAGTCTATCAGATTATCTCCCCTATCATTTCTATTGCCTAATCCAAAAGAACCTGCTATTGCACCCACTTTACCTTCACCTATTACTGCGTTGAAATCTCATAAAACTATTAGGTTTTGCTGTCTTTTCACTAAACTTAACACGTGTTCTATATCTGCATAAACTGCTTCTACGTCTTCATCACTATAATATGATGTAGGCATGTAGACTTGCACTAATACCGTTCTTACCGGCTTTGAGTTTAATTTAAGCATAACCATCCTATCGCTTTTTTGTAAATAACTTTCTACACTCTGCCCTACTTTCCTACACATTACAATTCCTACCCCCGAATTACCTTCTACCGATCCTGTATATTTTACTCTAAAGTCTCCACCCCAGATATCTCCACTTCGGGCCAACGGACTTCACTAATACTTAGTTTATCTAAGTCTAATCTGTTCTTCTCTGCTTTAAATTTTCTAATTTCCCTACTTGCCTCATTGTCCTAACTTTCCACGCTCCTACTCGTGTAGCATTGCACCTACCCCTATTGCACTTATTGATGACATCCCCCGAGGTAGTCTCCGCCTAGACATCCGAATGGGGGGCTAGTTTACATCCGGAGTGCTTTACCCCAGAGGACGCCATAATTTAATTTATAGTGAGTTATACGTTGTACTCGGGATCATAATGTGGTGGTTTCCGGTTGCCTTCTACATCGCAGTATTGTGCATCAGAGTGCCATACCGATCCTCGTGATTTCTGCCACCCTGAGTACTGAAAGAGCTGCTGCCCTCTTTCAGGGACTTGTCTTAGTCTGGTTTCTCTTTAAAAACCCCTCCATTATGGTTGAACCTATAGTCCGGCTCCCTAAATCATCGAAAGTCGCTAGCCGATCCACCCACTCTAATTTGTACAAGAGTTTCGTCAAGGTTCAAGCCCCGTCGGATCGGCAATCAAACTAAAAATCAATAATTTCCACCATACGTACTGTAGGCTTTTTCTCTGGTCTAGGGGTTGTTTAATAAAAGGCTCCGAGTGATTGGATAAATATATAATACTATTAATAATGAAGAACAACGAATAGTAAACAGTAAAACGAGTAACAGGAACTAAATATACACAACTTATATACAATGTATCGCGTCTTCCAAAATGAACACGTCTAAAGTAATAACCAAAAATACGTCTTCCGTCTTTGTTTTGGCAAAAATACTCAACGTCTAAGTAAAATATACCGTCTTGAACAAATGTCTTCATACCTTGCTCGTCTTTCTCTCTGCTGCGGTGGTCCCTCACGTACCCCAACATGTACGCATAGGTATTAATAGATTATCGATTTTCCACCACCTAACTGGTATCACTCTTACACCTGGGCAAACAAAAACTGTATATTATATTAAACCAAATTTTACAGTACGTAGACCAAGACGTGACATGTTCAACAGCAGTTGCAATCGTAGCTTCGTTAATGTTAGTTGTGTTTTCGCGAGTGAACATCTTGCTCAACCCTTTTTGCTATTTTATCTATTTTTTCCATTATTATTTGATTCTGTTTTATGTGTGTGTTAAATAATAGTGTTAATTTGTTCTTTTATTTTGCATTTTCGTTAATTTCTATGTGTAAATTAAACTATTTATTTGTTAAGAAGAGCATACCCATGCGCTATTGTCCAAATTTTCAAAATTCAAATCGAAGTAGTTACCGAAATATTCTAATGGGTGTTCACCGAGAGACACCCTTCTTCTAACTCTTATCATCCGTATAGATTACCCAAAACTACATCTATCCGCTTTTTCCTCATTTTCTATCAAAATGATTTCTGATTCGTTTTATAGCTATATTATTATTAATGTGCCCTTTTCCTCAAAAATTGCTTTAAATTATATTACGCTGACTTGCCTAATTTTTCTCCTGTATTTAGTTTTATTGGATAATATGCAGTGAACCGTCATTTATTATTAGTAATGATGCTTGTTAGACTCATTTGCTTCGGGTTAAGTTACTGCTCCTGTCTTGGGTGTCCATCAAGTTACTACATAAGCACTTAACGAAAAAAAGTCTACAAATGCTAATAGACCCTTGTTTAGATTTGAAGTGAAACGACATAGCCGTAACATAGGCGTCGCCCAGTCTTGTGTGTGAGTATCCGCTTTTATTGTGTGCTACTTTTTCCCCGAATCATTTATGAATTTTTATAAATTAGTCTTCCTTTAGAGGTTTTTCACGTTTTTCTTGGTAAAAGTAGCTTTGACTGAGATGTTTCAAATGTTATTTTTAAGGTTTTGCAATTTTTAACATATTATATTGGGCCATTACGATGACTGATAGTTTTAGAGATAAATGCGAACCACGACACAAAATTGTAAACTGCAATGTTTAATCCGCGATCACTTGCGTTCTTAGATCCTACAATAAAAGCCCCAACATTGGTCTAAGAATGCCCGTTCCTTCTATCTTTGTATCCCTGCTCATATTGGGTTTTGCCTGCCACTGTCGACAGCTTTTGTTTTAGTAACTTTCAGACGGGCGCTTCAAAAAAGTTGAATGAAATCTAATGTGCGAACGAAATCTAATGTGCGACTTATTACGTAGATGTTTCAGTACGAAGTTGTTAGAATGTATCTATCTATCTTGAAGTTGCATTTTTTAAAATGTCGTACGAAAACATATTAGAAGCACCATTAACTCTTTGGAAAAAAAGCTCTTCTTTTTTAAACAATAGAATGTAATGTCTAAGATGATTGCTGAAGCATGAAGACATTCTTCGAATTCCTAAAAGTATTATTCCAAAATTATCGGGAGTATAAAATGCTGTTAACAATGCCAAAACATGTATGCATTGCTAGATTTTACTTTTTCCAGATGATTTTTTTATTGGCCTTATCGTTTATCTATCAACGGGACAGAGATTGTTTGTTAATACAAGCGATTGACTTTAATCACAAGGCAGTCAGGCAGAAAAGTTTAAAGGAAGATAGTCTTGGAGTTCTCAACAGGAAAGGACTATCATATAATTCTACAAAGTTTAACGTAATTTATTTCTAGTTTTTACTTTTAAATATAAGTACGTAAAGTACAATAAAACAGGACAGACGAATAAGGGAAAAAAGGATATAAGGCTATCAAGTGAGAAATAGTTAGGAAGTGTAGGGCAACTAACGAACAATGGATTGGCATGAGGTGTAAAGAAGAAGAAAATTTTGGGCTACGAAAACCGATGAGACTAATAATATAATTAAAAGGAATTTTAAAGATGTATGTTGTAGTAGTAACAATATAAGAAACGAGGCAGGGGTCATTTTGAAACAAAATCAGGAAAAGGCAGATAGGTGGAAAGAATATTTAGAGAACCTGTACGCAGGGCATGAATTAAGAGATGTATTAGACAAGGAAGATAGTGGGGAGATAGATGAACGAAGTTATTTGATAATGAGAGAAGAGTTCGATGTGGCATTAAAAAACAACAGGTTAGAGATCGTATGTTTAAGCTAGTTGGTCACATTTACGAGACGGGGAAAGTAGCAGAGAATTATAAACGGAACGTAGTAGTAACCATACCTAAAAAGAGAGGCACGGACAGGAACAATTAGCTTAACTTCCCATGCGTCAAAAATCGTAACTGGAATTGTGTAAGAGGAGGATATAAAAAAGAGCGGAGGAACTATTAAGGAGAAGATCAATTTGGGTTTAGAAGAAATAGAGGAACGCGGGAGGCTATTTTAGCTTTACAGCTAACAATAGAGAAAACGATAGAAAAAGGAAAGAGTACGTACATAGAATTTGTGAGTTTAGAAAAAGTTTTTGACAATGTTAAATGGGACAAGATGTTAAATATACTTAAAAATGTACTGGTAGGTATACAATGTTACAAAAACGGTTTGAAGTTATTTTGATGGTAGTTTGCACTAGATTGGCCCTTATTTCGTCTTTTTCCTCAGCTTTGTACAGAATTCTAAAAACAATTTTTCCATCGGAGAGATGAAATATTGGTGCAGTCTACAGGTAAGTGTTTGTTTCGTAGATATATTTATGTCACAGAAACCACGAAAATATGGTATAAAGGTACTTGCTTTAACCGACGCTAACAATTATTACATTTTGGATGGTTACGTATATACAAGTATTGGTAGCGGTGGACAAGTTTTATCAAGGAAGGAAAGAAAAATGGGGAAACCGAAGCTGTAACTGAATTCGTAAAACGCGGCCTAACGTACGCTGGGAAATATCAGCTCCATTTCGGCTGTTCAAAAGAAAAAACTGATGAACTCATCATTATACAGTTTTGGAAATAAGATCACTTTGTTGTCATACGTACCAAAACCAAATAAGGCAGTTTTGTGATGTCGTCCATTCATTCGGGGCGTCGATGTACTACATGAAAAAGGTACAGTTTACTGTACAAACCGACGAGGATTGCCTATTACGATTTTCTACGCAGTTTTGAATATTCCATTAATAAATACTTTTATAATACATTCATGCCTACTTGCAAATTCTCACAAAAAGAGATACGGCTTTATAAAGTCACTAACAAAGCAACTTGTCCAGGAACACATGAAAGGGCTAATCATCCATCGCACGCCATCCCACCGTAACTCCATCAAAAACGGCTGAGCTACGGAAAGAAGTGGAAGAGATGCTGCGGACTGGCCTAATCGAAGAATGTAAATCTCCCTAGGCAGTATCCGTGGTAATGATGCCCAAACCCAACGGCAGGACCCGTATATATATATATCAACTACCGTGTGTTAAGTCAAATAACTGAGACGGATGCACTCCCGTTGTCGCGCATATACGACCTGCTGGGTTAAGATAGGGTATTGGCAGATCGCCGTTGCAAAGAAGACTAGCTGAAAACCACATTTGTGACTCCTTTTGGGCTTTACTCGTTCAGAAAAATGCTGTTCGACTTGAAAAATGCTCCAAGTACAGTCATGCGGCTAATTAACATGTTTAAGAGTGGATTACAAGACATTCAACAGTTGGACGACCTCATTTTACTATCTCCAACCTTCTCACGGCACCTGGAGGACCAAAGGAATATTCTAGCGCGAATGCGAAAATTCCACCTGCTTTTGAGTCGTCCAAAATGCCGATTTTGTTGTCCAGAGATACGATAGTTGGGGCATATCCTTACACCGCAAGGTATCCACACTAATCCCAATAGGGTCTCGGCGTTCCCTTCCGCCGCTTCGAAACCTGAAACAGCTGCAGGGATTCCTACAAACCTGCTCATGGTACCAGCCGGTTCATTAAAGATTTTGCTGACATTGCCCACTCTCAGCCGATTAACAAGACCCGCCAGGGAATGGTCAACATAACAACGCGCCTTTGACACCCTCAAAGAGCGGCTAATAACGTCATCGATCCTATTGCAAGCAGACCTTACGCCGATATTCAGCTCACAAACAGATGCAAGTCGGTATGCCTTGGCGGCAGACATATTGCATGGGGAGGGACAAGACGAGCGGCCCATCGAATATGCGAATCGACACCTTACAGCAACCGAACGGAACTATTCTACAACGGAACGGGAAGCCCTTGCAATCGTCTGGGCCATGTCCGATTTTTGCGGCTACATCGAGGAGTCGTCAGTAGTAGTAGCCACCGACCACCAATCCTTATAGTGGTTAATTAATCTTAAAACCGGAAGATTGGCTCGTTGGGCCTTACAACTACAACCTTACAACTTAGTTGTTGATTTTGGATCGGGCATGGCAAACATTATCGCCGATGGACTGTCGAGACCTCCAGTATGTCCAGTCAACGCCGTAACTGTGCTCCCCTGCGTTCGTTCAGGAAGGCCAACTATAAGATCCCGATCTACGCCGAATCCTGGAAGCTTTCGCCCAAGTTGACGAACCCAAAATAGCAGTCACCTCGCCCGCGGTTAGCTAGTATCCCAAGGGGTACTATACAGATATCCTCCTGATGTGGACGCTAAAGAGGTTGAGTTAGTAGTACTAATCTAGGAAAGAAAGGATATTTTGCGAAAATATCGTGATAACCCCACAACCAGACATTACGGAGTGGACCGTACCTGACAACGTATCGGCTCCCGATATTTTTGAAAAGGGATGAGAAGAGATATCACTGCCTACTTGAAGGATTACCTGCAGTTCCAAAGGTTTGAAGCCACCAACCTGCGACCCTCAGGACTTCTACAGACTCCAACTCTGAACCAATGCTTTGAAATCATCGCCATACACCTCGTCGGACCCCTACCGAAGTCAAGACAGAACCACCGCTGGATATTAATAGTGGAAGACACTGCCAGTCGATGGATTAAACTTTTCCCACTGACTATTACCATAGCAGAAACTTGCACCGCGATCATCCTAAATTTACGTATGATCTATGATAAGAATAATCAGAGACAAGGGTACACAATTCGTTAGAGTGGTGATGCAGCAGTTAGCTCACTCCCTAGGGATCATGCAAGATCTGACCCCCGTGTACTACCCAGCTGCTAATCCCGTAGATCGGAGGAACCGAGATCTAAAAGCGCAACTCGCAATTGCGACCCCAGAAGATCAAACTCAATGGGACGAAGTACTTCCTAGCATTCGGTTCACCCTAAACACCGCCCGCTATAGTGTCGCCAGTTTCACGTCTGCTCAGCTAACATTCGGAGGGAGTTACGCACTCCAGACGACGCCCACCAGGATCTCCAGTCCAGAATAACAATTTTGTACCAGAAATCACGCCTTGATTGCGAGCTTTGGTTATTCTACTGCGTCAAGCCAAAGAGCAGCATGAAGTTCAGCAAGACCGCCATAAGAATTACGCCGACCTTCACCGCCGCCCTAACACTGCGTATCAACCCGGAGATTTAGTCATAGTTACTAGTCACAGTCGTAGTACACGAGGAACCTTTTCCGCGAAGTTAGCCCCTTATAGAGATGGGCCTAATGTCATCCTGACTCAGTGTGGACCAAATAGCTTCAAGATAGCTTCGCGGGACCATTCCAGGAAGGTGACTAGAACATACCACTCTTCCGCGCTGACCCGTTACCAAAGAACCAAGCAAGCCCCGTCTCCTCAGATCCCGATCCGCAAGCGAGGTCGTCCCAGAAAGAAGTCAGGCTAGTCATTATCACGACACGCTAAGCAACGACTAGAAGGGGAGTATATAGCACGACCACCGAAACGATATTAATCCTACCCTAAGGTAGTTCCGATATGTACCGTAGTACCGCTCCTGAAGGGGCCACGCGGAACTCGAAGAACGAACACCTCCATACCATCGCCAGCAACCCTCTCCAACAAAATCACCCCGAGGCGCACTGACCTGCCCCAAAACCATTATAAAAGGCTGCGCACCGGACGTACAGAATACAGAACTCGTCTTGTTCTTCTCTCTAAGAGCTTTCCTCTGGAACATTAGAGTAGCATTCTGAGAGAGTTTTGCAGCAAGGAGCGACCGCCCCTTTGGGAACCTGTGTTTAGTGTTTTGACTCACTTATTTTCCCGACTTGTGATTAGACATAGTATAGTGTTAGTAACTCGTCGTAATTAAATCTCGAGCCACACGCGGACCCATCTTTATAACCTTTTTTTTTTCGACACGACCCCTACGCCACCAGTACTGTTTCAAAAATTACGCATCACTAATTACAGGTTAAATAAAAAATATTATTCATAAAGTTAATCAAATTAATCAAAAATTACTTAGCAAACAACATAGCATCGCAATACCTCAAGATCTGCGTGAAAACATATGAATAAAATATTACAAAAAGGAAAACAGATGGAAGGAGGGTCTGTTATGTCTCCGCCTGTTTAAATACTTACTCTCAAACTGTTTAACATTTCATACTGAAATGACCGAGTATCATAAATACAATAACCAATTTAAATCTTCGAAATTCCCCTCTAAATGAAGGCTCTGTAACCCTTTAGAAATAATTAAATTAAATTAACCTTACCATAACACTTTAACACAGCAAGTGTTCCAAATAAAGCATTCAGTATACTACAGGAAATTACTGAACTTTATAATTTCAATATAGTCAAACTCAAAATACTCGCAGAATACGAAAACGAGGTTAGAACTCAGTTCAACATAATAAGGCTAAACTTATTCCTTCAAAAGAGAATTCTAGCACCTACGTGACCATCAAGAAATAAAATGAACATCATAAAGGAAGTACAAAGGACAATGATGAATCGACAATATGATCTCCAGCATTCCTTATTGTAACTGCTAGTAGGACAACAGCATCTTTAACAAATATTGAAATTTCGGGGAACCAACAATCGACTTCAGCTGATTTTTCCGAATGCCAACTTGTGAGAATTCAAAAATCAGAATATTATTCCACATAGGAAAGTAAGTGGGCGTGTATTTTCATACAACGGACAACAGGATTTTTCGTACGAAAAGACATTAAAAAAAATTTTTCTTTTCTAGAGTACAATTATTTACTATTTTTGTCATTTTTATTTCCAGGTGACACGTTGATGTTTACTTGTTAATTTCCGTTACAGTTGAGTTTCTACAAATAGTCAGGTGTTATTTCAACAGTACCGTCATTTCTATTTGTCTTAACATAATTAAGTCGTTTCTGTGCTCTCTTTTTTTGTTTTTAAAGCAGTTGTTCATAGATTATTTATTTCTTCTTTTCAAAATATATTCATACAAAGAAGATTTTACTAAAGACGTAGGTAAAGATGGTTCATGGTTAGACGAGTTGGAACTATTTCGCTTTCTCGTCTAATTTATTTATTTTTGTATGATAAATTACTAACGAGCGCTGAATTTTTTTATGCGCGGTAATATGTTGGTAGAAGAAAATTTCCAAGTGGAACCAGAAAGGGTTGCCTCGCCCATATAGAAATGAGCGCAAAACTTTTGCCAAAGGGGACTTGACCAAGTGACATCTTTTAACTTCTGTAGTTTTCCTTAACTTTTGCCTCTAGTCTCATATCATATGTGGTATTAGGTTAATCTCTCTGGAGGTAGACTGATATAGATCACCTCATCTCGCATTACATTAAAAGGTGGTGAAAGTTTACCACATTAAAATGTATAGATCGATTGTGGTTAGATATACCATTAGACTGGTATCCTTTGAATTCGTGTTATAGCTAATCCACGCTGAAAAAATAAGTAGAAAGCCTTCTGCGCATCATATGGGCATACATTTTATTAGATGTAGTACGTTGTTACAAAGTAACCGTATAAGTAAAAATACAGAATTTACTATAACTATGACTACAACAGTCCTATTCTGGATCTTGTAAATTTAACTTCTCGATAAAAAAAAAAAGTAGATGGACCACTACTAAAAGGAGGCAGCAACGCGCGTCCGCTCAGTTAAATTGTTTTGGTAGGCTGTGGGAATCTGCTAAAGGCTTTTATTTAAAACTTTATTAAAAAAATTAAAATAAAATAGAAAATTGAATATAAAAAAATATATAAACAAACGAGACAATAACACAGCTCCTAGTATATGGTTGAAGATGTGATGATGTTGAATTGACATAATGATGAGGATGTGAAATTAGAAGATATAACAAATCACTCATTTTTCATTTGATTATCCTTTTATCAAAATGTAGTCGTCAGAGTTTTTGTACTGTATTATATTGTGCTTTCATGGAAATGTTGAAATATATCGTAATAACTTAAAAGACAATTTCTTATAAATCTGAAAGCATTCTAGTCTAAATAAACTGGGAAAAATGAAGCACCAGAAACCTAAACCTAGAAATCACACTTGAATTTTCAGTTGTACTTATAATATAATGTAGAATATTTTATAATAACGGTTTTTACAAATTATTAAATGAGTATTTCAGTATGTTTATTTTTTCCTAGTGGCAATTATTCAGAAGCATATATTCTCTATGATAAAGGGTTGACTGAGAACGTAAACGAAAACATAGAACCACAACATGTTTTTATTTGCAAGTGTGGAACAGCTAGAACAACTATAAGATGTGGAAACTACAAACAGGGAATCATTATTGCAAATGAGGTGAATAATAGAGAACTTTTCATCGAGTGTGCCAATATTTTGGCATCAATGAAACAATACCAAGAGGCGGCTTTTTTTTACGAAAAGGCTCAGGTTTACGATAAAGCAGCTTCAACTTATATTAAGATAAAAAACTGGAAGAAAGTGGAAGAGCTTCTGCCCAATATTACATCGAACAAAATTTATTCACAATATGCGAAAGCAAAGGAACTGGAAGGAAAATATAAGGACTCCTTGAAAGCGTATTACATGGCAAATGATTTTGATTCCGTCATTCGCTTAGAGTTGGATTACTTGAATAATCCTACTGCAGCGGTTGAATTAGCTGAGGAAACGAAAAGCGTGGAAGGGTTTAGAATGGTTGCAAGGTATTTCAATTAATATTTTGTTATGTTAACGTTATAGCTTATCGAATGCGTTTTACAGGTTTTTTCAGAGAATTAATGACTATTTTTCAACAATCAAGTTTCTTGTTATGGCTCGAGATTTTGAAGAAGCGTTTGAACTAACAAAAAAACAAAAAATGTTTACATATTATGGTGATGTATTATTAAACACATTATCATTAGGAGGAGTTAGGCATGATGATTTTCATAAATTGGCATTGCACTTCGAACATGAAAAGGATTACCTATTGGCGGGAAAATATTTTTTTCATGCCAGGGACTACAACAAAGTAAGTGATTTTATCTTTTGCAAGCAAATAACTTTGTCTTGTTTCATACTAAAGTAACTCTAAGTTCAAGTCAAATTTCACTTAATTTGTTTATTTGTTTCTTTGTCCAGAATAGACTCCAAACCGCAAATCAGATCTACAAAAAAGATCGATAAAGAAATCAGAACAATTTTTTTTGTTTTTTAAATAAATGAAATTATTGATTTTGTATCTATATTGGTATATATGTGTTTATATATATATACATATGTATAATTAAGATTGTAACTTCTAAAGCGAAATTCATTCAAGTACGAAACGAATTTAAGGTCTGAGGTACCCAAAAGGGCTCAATACCAAAAGATTTTATTGCTACTGAAGTACGAAATTGATTTCATATATTCATTCAGCGGATTATTTTCCATATGCCAAATCACTTCAAATTTGTCCCAAAAAAAATGAATGAATTACCAGCTAAAATCGTAAGAAGTTTAGGAAATTTAAAGAAGTATATTAAACATCAAGACGTTTCGATGAATATTCTTTTGAGCAAACCATGATGAAATATGTGTCGAAGGGGGACCTTTCAAACGTGGGCTGCTGAGAGTGTTATGCACAAGCGAATTAGAGGGGTAATTTTTATAAAAAATATAATTGATAGGATTCAGCAATTTTGATACTGATTAAGTACTAAGTTTCTGGCCACTATGTTCATTCCTTTTTTTAATTTGAAATTTTAAATCTTTACTTAATATTTACCAACTCCAAATATACAAATAATGATGCTTTCTCATCCATATGATTAAAATTATTGCAGAAATTTGAGGTTAATCATTAATTTACAATTACTTTTGTAATTTTGTAATAAATTATTAAACAAACAAAATTCTGCAAATTCTACTTAATAAACGTTTTAGTATTAGGTTGTAACAATACAATGCAAAAAATTCCCTGAAAATCTATTCACTGGTGTTTTCTTCCGAGGTTTTTCTATTTTTTCAACTAACGACTCCGCACTTTCTCAATTAATATTGCGTTAATTGAGTTTATCAATGGAAGATTTGTTTATACTGTTTGAAGTCTTGGTTTCTACATCTATATTTATACGGTATGCAACCCTGGTTTTTACATATTTTTTATACCACCAACAGTAACTACAGTACCACCAAAAAAAAAAACAGAAAACGAATATTTTCGATTTTCCTATAAAAATATGTTAATTTATCGTGTTTTTGGACCCCCCTTAAATGACTTCTCAAAAAACATTTTTTAAGAGCGCTCAAAATTTTTAAAAATTTCCAAAAACGTCAAAAACCGATTTTTTTTTAATTTTTGTATTTTCTCGTTTCGCTATATACAAATAAAAAATGATAAAGATTCTGAAAATTTCAAGTCGATATGAATATTAGGACCATTTTATTTTTTTCTTGAAGTTAGTATACCAGGAAATATAAATTACATAAGAGATGCAAAAAAAATTTAGCCGATTTTAGTAAAACAAAAAAATATTCCTTATTATTAATGTTCAGATCGTCGCTCGAACAGATCTGAAGTACTCTACTTGAAATATTAAAAATCTTGAGCGACCTTTTAATATAAAAATATCGACTTGAAATTTTCAGAATCTTTATCATTTTCATCGTAGAAAGTAGTCAAACAACGAGAAAAGAATATAAAAAGATCGATTTTGAAGGACTAAATTTCTTAAAAATTTCTTTTAAATAGTTCTTTGCTCTTTTTACACACATACACACAGTAATTTCGTTCTTTTTTCAAGAGTGTTACTAAAGTAACCGAAGACCTTATCTATTATGACATGTACTTGCAAAAACATATCACCAAGTGTCACATTATTAGCGTGGGCATCAACGATGAAGGGTTCGCTAAACTATGGATATGTCAAGATTGGAGCTCCAGAGAGTGTAATCTTCAGATGTTCAAACGCTTTTTCGTGTTCGGGTATCCATTTGAATGAAACTATCTTCTGTAAGCCTGTTTAGTGATTGGGCTATATTGGCAAATCGTCAAATAAATCTTCGGTAGTAGCTCCAGAAATCTTCTTTTTTTGTACTGCGGATATACTTACATCCACTTAGCAGTATCCACTTTTCAAATTAAGAGTAGAGAACCACTTAGCTCCAGCTAGACTGACTAGTGTGTGGTCGATTCGGAGTAATGAATAGCTCACCTTCTATAAACAGTGAGTTAGTGTGCCCCATAAAGTTGGCTGATATTAACTTTCTGACTACCGAGTTCTGTTTGAAGACTACTCTCGACTTAGGTGACCCATCCTTCCGCAATTCAAGCATTTCAAATAACCAGCATAGTTCTTAGTCTCGTGCAGATCCTTTCACGTTCCCAACATTTTGAATTTCGTTCTAGAATATTCGATGGTGTTCTTTCGAAAATTCTCCTCCTTCTCTAATCCGCTTCAGTCTTTTACCTTACGCCTAACACCAAATGTCATGTTATCAAACACCTTCCTCACGATTACTAAATTTATTTAATTATTAATTGACCATATTCATTTATCATTTCTACTTCATTACTGTACCATATACTATGTCACTTCTTCGCGTTTTCTTGATTTGCTAAATCAACATCTGAAAGATTTATACTTATACACTATGCCTGATCACTATTCCCGGATATTTAAAAAATAACGTGGAGACACTATAGTGATATAAGGAAGCGAATTTATATGTTTATTTTGAGATATTATTATTACCAGATATACAGCAACGAATTTTATATATTTAGAAATGGGATTTAATTACTCTAGTCAAATTTAGCTATAGTCAATTAACAACCCGATAGATTAATAATAATCGCAACCTACCTTATTAGGTAATTCGGAACGTAGACATGACAGAAAACTATCACAGGGTGAGAGAAGACCGTAAGCTGTCTCACTACCCCGCACCTTCGTAATCATAAATTCGACTCGCCACTCCGACCTCTCTATTATAATTGATTCCGCTATTTAAACTATTGCTAATTAACCTACTAACACAGTAGGCAAGTAGTGTTAGCTTGCTAATTTATATGTACCAATGTTGTATCAGTGTCCTAAATAAGAATTTGTGGGTACTATGTAACATTAGAGTGTATCTTGTGTATCAGTCAATAATTGAGAATACTCGTCAGGTAGGTGGCCGCATTATGTTGTCGCCCATTACAATCGCAATCGTCAAATGACAAAGTACACGTGCCTACTCCTCACCTTTCCAACAGACGAAATCTTTGTACAATTAACAGAAAGGGTCTCGGATGAGTATCCAAGTCATTCCACGGGAACCAGGGATTCCGCGTGACGCATTGTGGAGTATTTTAAGGATTATTATATTCGTACTATTTCGAAATACGTCATACCTATGACCGTGATCGACACTCCAAACCTGGCAGGATGTACCCTCCGTTACTTTTGCGAATTATACCGTTATGTCACCGTGTGAAATAACCAGCACCGGATTCCTTCCTTGCACTTGTTCATGTACAGAACTCCAGAACAGCATGTAACGACGCTGCGTTACACAATTACGCTAGATAATTCTGGTCGTAATTGTTGGAGCAGTTCAATGTTGAAGCTTGAGTGAAATTCGTATTTTTAATCGATACTTTTTAAATTCGCTTTACTCTAAAATATTGTTAACTACTTTCCTATTCATTTCTTTTTGCTGAATGTGTTTCATTTTGTCATACGTATGTATGAGATCTGTCTGTGTTTGATTAAATAACACACTCCCAGAGGTTTTTATAGTTTCCGGAGCAGTCCTGGAAGTCAGTTTTTCGCATAGTCTTGAGTACCCTCGCTGCATTATCTGTAACCGTCCTTTTGTCGTTGTACCGGTATCCTTTATATGTTAAACATACATACAATTTAGACATCTTTTGGAAGTGAGGTAGTTTAATATGAAATATTATTCTGAAAATTTATTTTTTGAATTTTTTACCCATTACACACTTCCTCAAATTAATGAGGGAAAAATTGTTGCTGTTGTCACACCCCCGCCGGGAATCGAACCCGAGACCTTTAGCTTTACGCACCAATGTTCTGACCACTAAACTACGAGAAGTAACATCAGCAACCACGACTAAGATGTCTAAATTGTATGTAAGTGTAATCATAGTAGGGGGAAGTCCCGTAACCCCGGACGGCTCCTAAAGCTGGACAAAATATAAATCAGTTTAAAAAAGTGCGCCAATTTGTTACTTGTGCCGCAGTTAGAAAGCTATACCCAAGTGAAGTACAAGAAGGAACACGCACCAGTTAATGTTGACTCGTTTGTCGTAGAGCGTTGTGCAACGGTTGAGGTAAGTAAAAATTCTGTTCTAAGTAATGTTTAGGAGTCTGTAAACCGTACTGAAAGTATTAAATTGTATTAATACTGGTTAATTATTATTTGTTTGCTACTAAACTATCATAATTCACGCGTTTTTTTGTGTTTAATAACAGTCATTATGAGTGAGAATTTTTCTTGGGTGTGCCTAAGGGTTCCCCGATTCCAGACACATTTAAAATGAGTTTTATTTGTTGTTGTAATAATTTCTCTGAGAAAGTCGTCTGTAGTCTACAATGTGCCAAAAAGTACCCTGTTTGGACAATGGATAAGCCTGTAGTGGTTAAAAGGTAACAATTTCAAGGCAAGAAAACTAACGATCCGACAAAAATAAAAAAGAGTAAAAAACCGAATTCAACAAAAAAGACAGTGATCCCTGCAACATCAAAATAATCAACATCAGTGATCGAAAATACAACAACTTGTTTGATCTGCCAAGAAAATAATGGTGAAGATTGGATTCGCTGTCAAGCTTGCAATCAGTGGGCTCACGAAGCGTGTGCTGATGTTGAAAAAGGCTGATTTAACTACATTTGTGATTTTTGCAGGATGTACGATTAAAACTTCTTGATATTTAGAAAATGTTCCTAGTTATGACCAAAGTTTGTTAAGATTTAGTTTAGATTTCTTTGTTAATTCGTTAATTTGTTCTATTGTAGTTGATAAAATAATGTTTGAGTTTAAATAATAAGGAAAAAGTTGACTGTCCGATATAAGGGGACATTTTCGAATATGTTATTATTATTATGTAACTTCTTCCTAGTATTTACTATAATTAAGATAATATTTGGGACTGCATATATGTTTGTTAAGATTTAGTTTAGATTTCTTTGTTAATTCGTTAATTTGTTCTATTGTAGTTGATGAAATAATGTTTGAGTTTAAATAATAAAGAAAAAGTTGACTGTCCGATATAAGGGGACATTTTCGAAAATGTTATTTTTATTATGTAACTTCTTCCTAGTATTTACTATAATTAAGATAATATTTGGGACTGCATATATGTCTGTAATGATTGCATATATAGTTGAGAGTTCTCTAAACCTAAGTAAACAAATTACATTATTATAGGTCTTTTTTTATTTTTATTATTCCTTAAGTGTCCGGTAATGAGAGACCTCCCCCTATATTCAGTATATAGTCACATTAGTACGACGGATAACCTTGTAGGTCAGTTGGTCGTGGTTGCTGTTGTCACCTCTCGTAGTTTAGTGGTCAGAACATTGGTGCGTAAAGCCAAAGGTCCCGGGTTCGATTCCCGGCGGGGGTGTGACAACAGTAACAATTTTTCTCTCATTAATTTGAGGTGGCGTGTAGTGGGGTAATTCAAAAAATGAATTTTCAGAATAATATTTCATATCCCTTATATGTTTTCAAATTCGGGAACTACCAAGTCACAGGTCCAACTTTGACGTGCTTTTTTCAGACGTGATTCAGATGAGAGCTTCCACTGTGAATATTGTTCTTTTGTTTTGCCGAGTTTGAAGCCGAATTTGATGCAACTTCGTTGATCTTATATTTCAGTCATTTTTAACAATAATAATAAAATTCAACGAAAGTGAAAAAGGCGTTGTAAAGAAATATACGCTGCGGATGAACTATACGTCCTGTAATAGTCAGCGAGCAACAGATAAGTTTCTGATACTTTACTGTTGACGTTCATGCCTGGCAGAGGTCGCTCAAAGACTGGCACGAAGATATAAAAGCAAGTAGGATAATTTTCAGACAGACCTCGTATATATGTATAAATAGTTAAACGGATATTATTAGGCCTTAAATGCTTCGCGTTGAGATGACTGATGCAACTTCCAGTAGTTTTGGCGTCTTTCAAAATCATTCGTTATACAGTGTCTTCTTAAGTTGGCAGCATATGGGAAACTGTTTTGTTATTTATCTTACAAAAAAGGATACTCATTATAAAAATTCCTGCATGGTCTAAAACACATAGCCTATATCCTATAGCTATACGGTAGCCTTATAGCTTTTTTTCCTTTCTTGCCTGTCCCATTTCTGTATTTCCGCCTCTCTTCTATTCATCCTACAATTTTGTTTGTTATCCAGGGTTTCCTACTTTCGTTTTGCTTAAGATCTAATACATCTGTAGCTGCTGACTTTGAACACGTTTTAATGCCTGCCTCTATGTCGCCCTCATTCTTTTCTCACGCCACCTTTAGTATTTCGTTTGTCCTTTTACCTAGCTAATCCCGCGTTTCGCTACATTTTAGCTTTTCAAAGTCAAGATATCTCTTACCTTCCCTTTTTTTCACTATTTTCCATTTAAGATTGGTTTTCGTAACAATAGCTGTCTATATCTGCTCTTACAGTCTTTAACTTGATTTTTAAATCTTTCCCTAACTAATGTGTGATCTAACTGATATCTCCCTAAATCACCTGACATCTTCCACGTATAGCGTCTCCTAACGTGATGGTTGAGTAAATTATTCGCGACGGTTATGTCTTTCGCAAAATTCTGTCTATCTATCTATTCTAATGCCTAATCCAAAAAAAACTGCTATTGCACCGTCTTTACCTTCACGTATTAGTGCGCTGAAGTCTACAACTATTAGTTTTTCGTGCCCTTCCACCAATACTGCATAAACCACTTCTGCATCTTCATCACTGTAAGTTGATGTAGGCATGCCATGACTATCCTATCGCTTTTTTTTAAATTGTAAATAACTTTCTACACTTTGCCCTGCATTCCCACGCATTACAATTCCTACCCCTGAATTACCCTCCACCGATCCTGTATGTGGTATTCTAAAGTCTCCACTCTAGAAGTCTCCAGCTTGTGAACAATAATAAACAACAATTTGACGAACATTATTATTCAATAGTAGTGTTGATTATTGCGGGTGTGTTACTTGCCTAGATTTTCCTAAGGAACACTTAACCTCTTCGATAAAAATTAATTTAGCGAAGTCGATATTTTTGGATATAACGCCCGAATAATTTCTATCTGTCGTCTTCGTGGAATGATAGAACGAACAATAAATAATTTACGTGATTTTTAGCTTTTTAATAANATACCAAGCTTTGATTGTGATAACGCAAAATGAACACAGCGTTACAGTAATATAAATATAATTCTAAAACAAATCTGAAGGAGATTTCCTTATCTTATATCCTTAAGTTAAAAATTAATTTAGCGAAGTCGATATTTTTGGATATAACGCCCGAATAATTTCTATCTGTGGTCTTCGTGGAATGATAGAACGAACAATAAATAATTTACGTGATTTTTAGCTTTTTAATAAACAAACATACATTTAAACTAACACCGAAAAATACTTAAATGATAAATGATAAACTACAACGAACGAATACTACTAATTAACTATTACTGATGAACTGATTAGATAGAACCGAATGATTATTAGATAGAAAAATGCTTAAATATAACAACAAAATATAGGGGGTGGAGGTACGTTAGTGGGGTGTTATTAACCTTAAGCTATAGTTAGTGACTACGGTGACTACAATCACAAAATTGTTAGTGGATGGGAAGATCCATCGACCCATCTAGTGACCAACGCGAAAACGCGAAGAGACGTTACCTGCCGAGGAAAAACCTCATAATAATGCGAATAGCAAAAGTGTTTTCTTTATTCAATTGCGCCCCAGCAAGTAGTATTAAAGGTTTCGCGATTTTTTACGTAGTATGAAATAAATCTACGGTAGTAGCTAGTCAGGCCTAAAAATTATTTTATATCTTGTGACGTTGTGGGAAATTTGTTATGGTTTCAATGTTTCTAGGGCTTGGTTTAATTCCTTCAGATTTTGTTTCACGTTTTAAGAATTCACTTTTGTCTACTTCAGTTTTGAGGTTGAATTGGGGTAATCGTTTGAATACATTTTTTAATCGTTTGTAGTAATTTTCTAGTGAATTGTCGAAAATAACAATGTCTAATAAACGAGGCATTGCTTTGGGGAAAGTCCGGTAGGGATTGTGTTCATAGCATGGAAGGTTGAGGGCGCACAAATTGGAATTGGAAATATAATTTTGGAATTGGAAATATAATTTTATTATTATTATTATCAACAGTACTATGAAGTGATCTGCCAAGAAAATAATGGTGAAGATTGGATTCGCTGTCAAGCTTGCAATCAGTGGGTTCACGAAGCGTGTGCTGATGTTTAAAAAGGCTGATTTAACTACATTTGTGATTTTTGCAGGATGTACGATTAAAACTTCTTGATTTTTAGAAAATGTTCCTAGTTATGACCAAAGTTTGTTAAGATTTAGTTTAGATTTCTTTGTTAATTCGTTAATTTGTTCTATTGTAGTTGATAAAATAATGTTTGAGTTTAAATAATAAAGAAAAAGTTGACTGTCCGATATAAGGGGACATTTTCGAAAATGTTATTTTTATTATGTAACTTCTTCCTAGTATTTACTATAATTAAGATAATATTTGGGACTGCATATATGTCTGTAATGATTGCATATATAGTTGAGAGTTCTCTAAACCTAAGTAAACAAATTACATTATTATAGGTCTTTTTTTATTTTTATTATTCCTTAAGTGTCCGGTAATGAGGGACNTATTATTAAAATTTTCTTAATTCATTTCCTATATTTATTTAACTTATTGATGCTGTTAACAATCAAATTCAGCAGTAGATCAAATTAATTCCAAAACCACTTCTCAATAAACTAAAAATCTGGAAACTCGTTTGATTCGTAATTATGAAAAAAATCAAGTAACTTCAATCATCATCATAAGGTCGTCAGTCCTAAGACTGGTTGGACACGTATCTCCACTCTTTCCTATCCTGAGCTAAGCTTCACATTTCCTTGAAACTAGAACAACCCACATCCTTAATTATTTGCAAACAGTAATCTAATCTAGGTCTACCTCTACTCCTCCTAACTCATGTTTCTGCCTCTAATATGTCTCTGACTAGACCTTCATGCCTGAGAAGGTGTCCCACCAACCTATCTCGCCTATTTCTCAATACATTAAAAATTTTCTGAAAAATTCATCTAATCCTCTTAAGTTCAATGAAACTACGGGACCTCATTAAAAGGCAAATCACTGTTTTGTCCCCTTATATAAATATGCTGACACAGTGACAAGCCCAGAATACTTTTGCAGTGTCGATTAATATTGATTAATGTAATTTTTTATCTTCTATGATAACCAACCCTGAATAGGGAAGGACTTTAAAACCTTTGGGCGATTAAGAATTTGTAGTAAAGTAATCAAAATTGTTGTAGGCTTTGGATCATTTACTGAGAGCTTCAAAATCAACAATGAACCAAAGTGCAGCAATTTCTCTCGCTATTGAAGCTGTAGCATCATCGAATAATCAGCAACTAGCAGCCCGGCTGATCGAGTTTCTCTTAGGTGAAACGGACGGTAATCCTAAAGATCCTAAATATCTTTTCCAACTATATATGGCACGTAAACAATACAAAGACGCCACCAAATCTGCGTTGATTATTGCTAACGAGGAGCAAATAAACGGAAATTACAAGAATGCTCGAGATATTTTATTCAATATGTACCAGGAGCTCAAAATAAACGGAATAAGTATTCCACAAGATATGTA
Source organism: Agrilus planipennis (assembly GCF_000699045.2). NCBI lineage: Eukaryota > Metazoa > Arthropoda > Insecta > Coleoptera > Buprestidae > Agrilus > Agrilus planipennis. The sequence goes on along the minus strand of NW_020438918.1, from coordinate 48,167 downwards.
CCATACTTTAATGCTTTTGCACAGCTACATTTTAGTCCGATTACATATCAGAAGGGGTAATCATTTGCTGTCGGCTCGACTTCTTCTTAGAGTGGCAGAAAACATATCAAAATTTCCTACTCGTAAGTATCTAATTTATTTTAGTTTATACCAAGCTTTGATTGTGATAACGCAAAATGAACACAGCGTTACAGTAATATAAATATAATTCTAAAACAAATCTGAAGGAGATTTCCTTATCTTATATCCTTAAGTTTCAATTCAATATTATTATTGTTTCCTTACCGCAAAATTAAAATTGTGGTATCTGGAATTAACACTGGTTGTTTAAAGAAATATTTAGCACAATGGAAAACTCTGCAACCCGACTACCAATTTCTCCTTCAAAGAGCAGTGTTGCAACTGTTCCGTGCATTATACGAAAGTAATTAAAAAATTTAATTAAAGACACAAAACACGTGTACAGACTGAACACAAATACACCTTACATTGTAAATAATATACATACAGATACACCTGAGTAATGTATCACTAACCAACAAATATATAAATATATGCATCAACACACACATATATATATATATATATATTCGAGGGATGGCAGAAAAGTAATGACATGGATATCGGCGTCTACTTTACACAGTTTGTATGTCAGCAAAAATTTCAACCAAGTATGATAACCGTGCCCAGAGGTATTAGAAAGAATAGGAGAACAGATGACTCTATGGAAGTCAATCTATCTCGCCCATTTTTTGTTGATTTCCGTACGACTCTCTGCTCTCCTAATCTTTCTAATGCCTCCTCATTTCTAGGCTTCTTTATCCACGATGATCCTCATCGTTCGCCTGCAACGCAATACTTTGGACAATTCTAACCTTTTCTTTTCCACCATGTCCACAGTCCACGTTTCGTACCAGTACTGAGGAGTCTCCTATTTTTCTATTAACTCTTTCTCTATTTTCTCTTCTGTTGCACACTATGTCCTATTGGGATCCGTCAAATGGGAGGAGCCTAAAGACATGGCGCCGATTAGGGAAAATTTATCCTANGCCTGACGGCGGTTCCGCGCGAGGTGCAATGGAGTATCCTCAAGAGTTTAGGGTTTTTAGTGGGTATGTTCTAGAGATGGGATTACTAGTCTAGTGATCAAGTGCCTAGTCCGAGCCGCCACACTCGGAAAGTCAGGAGACTTTCCGGTCAGTAAATTTTCCCCCTCTTGATACAAAAAAAAAAAATAAATACATACGTACATACATACTTACACACAAACATACATACATACATATGTTAGATACGTAATATAGGGATAAAACATAATAAGACATTTTGCTTAGCTTTGCTTATTTTTCCATATATAAAGTTTGTTGCAATAAAGATGCTTCACTCTAGCTGTAGACTAAGCCTTACACCGTGTGTGTATTGTAGCTTTGCTCAATAAATTTTTTAAAAAGACTTTTCCTTAATTTGAGCATATAACATATATAACCACATTAAAACCATCAAGATTGTAGTTATTTTATACAGCTTGTGACTGGTCTTGCATATTACAGGATTTTTAAATATAGCAACAACAATTCAACCACAACAACTTTATAAAACGTGGACACGTGTTTCACTCACTTACTTTTGTAAGTATTCCGTCTCCGCGTTTTATAAAATTGTTGTAGTTGAAATTGACTGAAGCTTTTTCTTGTTTTTATGACGATTATTAGTGTACTTATGTATAATTATATTAGGGTATATTTTATTGAAAAAGCTATTGTTCTTTAATTTTAGGTCATGAAACTAATTCCTACAAAACAAAAATTTCATAAATGATTAACATCAAAATAACAAATAATACTATTAACTTACAGACGTATCTTGAAGAATACAGCTATTTTTATAATCCCGTATTACTCAGCTACAGTTATAAGTAAAAGAGACCTGAAAAATATAAATGTAGTATCCGTTTCCACCACTAACAACAAGTCGGCACTTTATGTGACTATGCTTATTTTAGACATTTTCTTTATAATGAAGTTGAGGATTCTCGTCTACTTCGAATTTCAATGTGAATGTGGTAAAATTTGTGTTTAGTTCAGCAAAATAGACACAGATATTTCAAATCTACCTAAATAACATATGTAAAATAATTTACGAATTAACTATTTTTAAATCATTTTAATTTTTTTGCTGCGCGGTGCAACAATAAAAACAAAACGTTCTTATCAAAATTATAGTTTTAGCATCTTTATTTTTAACACCGCGTTTATTTTATGTTCATTTATATAAGTGGATTACGGACTAATAAGGCATCAGGTGTAGATGGGATACAGGGGTAAATTCTAAAACATGCAGGACAAGAGGTTAGAGATCGTATGTTTAAGCTAGTTAGTCACATTTACGAGACGGGGAAAGTCCCAGAGGATTATAAACGGAACGTAGTAGTAACATTACCTAAGAAGAGGGGCGCGGATAGGTGCGAGAAATTTCGAACAATTAGCTTAACTTCCCATGCGTCAAAAATCTTAACTAGAATTGTACAGAGGAGGATGGAAAAAAGGGCGGAAGAACTATTAGGGGAAGATCAATTTGGGTTTAGAAGAAATAGAGGAACGCGGGAGGCCATTCTAGCTTTACGGGTAACAATAGAGAAAACGATAGAAAAAAGAAAGAGGGCGTACATAGGATTTGTAGATTTACAATAGCTTTTGACAATGTTAAATGGGACAAGATGTTAAATATACTTAAAAATGTAGGGATAAGTTACAAAGATAGAAGAATAATACTTAGTTTGTATAAAGAACAACAGGCAGTTATACCTGTAGAGATGGGGTTGCAATGTAGAGAAGTAAATATTAGGAAGGGAGTCAGACAGGGATGCACACTGTCACCGCTACTTTTTAGTCTATACATGAAAGACGCTAGCAACATCATTAAGACAGTACAACTGTGGGGATAGATATACAGGGACAAATGATTAGTATGCTTAGATTTGCAGATGATATAGCGGCATTAGCATCTGGCAAGGAGGACTTAGAGATAAATTTAAATAAAATGGAAGCGGTACTGACAAAACAGTACTGTATGAAAATAAATAAAAGTAAAACTAAAATACTGGTATGTAAGGGAAGAAAAAGTAGGGAAAGAGCGAATATAAGGATAGGAAACGACAAATTAGAAGTGGCTGATTTAAGATATCTAGGAAGTCAGATAAGTCAGAGGATAGCGCAGGGTCGTGTCGCCTTTAATAAAAAGAAGTCACTTCTATGCTCGCGAACGGTTAGTAACGGGTGCGAAACGTGAATAGTGGGCGCGGAGGAAAAGAAAAGGTTAGTAGCGTTCGAAATGTGGTGTTATAGACGAATGATGAGGATAAGGTGGATAGAAAAGGTTAAAAATGAAGAGGTATTAGAAAGAATAGGAGAACAAAGGACACTATGGAAGTCAATAAAAAATAGGCAAGATAGCTTGGTAGGACACCTTCTCAGACATGAAGGTCCAGTCAGAGACAATTCAGAGGCAGAAGCAGGAGGAATCAAAAATTTTTCTTGGTAGATTTTTTCCCTTTTCGATGGAATACTATGTTTAGGTTTTCATTCTAAAAACAATTACGCAGTTGATTTCAATAAAAAGGTTTTAATGTATAATGATGATAAATTCCCGTTATATTCGCTTGAAAAAAACACCGCTAACGTCACCATTCATACTATTTCACTCGACCTTAACAAATCACTAAAAAAAAACTATTTTAGCAAATATATCTGAAACTATCAAAACAAGATTGAAGGTGTTTGTAACGACTATATATCTAAAACCGGGCAAACCGCTAACTTTTAATAAGAACATGAAACATGAAATTCATACGACCAGTAATAGATAATCCTATCTATTGCAAAAATTACCGCTACTCGCACATACACAAATAGCAAGTAAACGAAAAATTAATGTTCTCTTGAAACAGGGAATCATTCGTGAATCCATCTCACCTTAGAACTCTCCTATAGGAAAAAACTCGACAATAGTAGAAACCGGAAGTGGAGAATAGGTGTATACTACTGTAAACTCAAACTAATAAATATTGACGATAGACGTTTAATTCTGAACATAACTATCTTTAATTCATTTAAAAATGCAAAACTTTTCAGTTTTATACATTTAGCAATGGCCTTCCATTAGATTGAACCTGACAGATATAGAAAAAGCGACCGAACAGTGTCATTTTGAATTTACTAAACCTTTCAAGGATGCATGTACGAAATTTTTCGGAACGTCATTGCAAAATTCACCTTTGTCTACATCAGCGATATTCTAATTATTGGTAACACAATTGAAGAACATTTTAAACATGCTAACAAGTTTTCGAAATTTTGTGCTCTTACAATTTAAAGATTTAACCGGAATAATGCAGGCTTCTTAATGGGGAGGTTGTTTTCCTCTTGTTATCACCAAACGGAATAAAACCTGATCCAAAAAAAAAGTAATGGTTATATCGAAGTTTCCAACACCTCAAACGGCAAAAGATGTTAGGGTATTTCTGAGGCTTCTAGGATACAATGAGAAACACGTAAAAGAACTGGCTAAATTGTCAAAATTACTAACGGAGTCAAACAATGTTTTCCATATGCAGACATTTAGTTACTTATTATTATTCGGAATTTGAAAAAGAATGTACATATATAAACGATCGAACCCTTGATCATTGCCATCAGCACTGTTTTGTCGCAGTTCGATGACTTGGATGGTGTTGAACGCTCGATATCGTTTGCCTCATAGACATTGAATTACACGACAAGTAGGTACTCAACTACGAAGAAGGAACTTCTTTCGGTTGTGTGCTCAATAAATCATTTCCGACCGTATCCTTTCGGTATTAAATTCACTTGATTGTTGAACATGAAGGATCGTAATTCTAAATTAGCAAAATGACTCTTGAATACCAAGATCTTCCTTTCTTTTCGGAAGAAGGAATAGAGTACAACGAATAAATAGTAACAATAGAAACCTGCTCTACATACAGGGTGTCCTACAGTGATAGTACATTAGAATATTTCAGAAACTACTTTGAATTAAATTTTAGAGTTTTGGGGTCTAAGGTTTTCGAGGGTGCTCTCTTTCAATAAAAAGTGCCAGTCTTATAGCACTTCCGGTTTTACCGGAAGTTGCCATCCATTTCTTATTTCAATTGAAACACCCTGTATTTTTAAATTTTCAGAATTTACGTGTTATTTTGGAATTTAGGGGGACTTTTATAAAGCTTGCATATTTTTTGTATTATGCAAGTTGAAGTATTACTATTTGAAAGGAAGGTAGGATGATGCCCATAATTTATTGTAATTACGTTAAAAGTTGTTTAGTGTTATACAGGTTGATGAAACACTTCGAACCATCAAAACTTATTTATTTTTATGGAATGCCCTGTATATTTTTTCAGATTCACATGTAGAAGTTTTCCCTCTGTCTGTCTGTCCCTATTACACTTCCCTATACTCACCTCTTTTAGTTTTGTTATTTACGTTTTTTATTATAAGTAACTAAAATGATCGAATTTCTTGAGGAAATATCTATGGAATTTGTATCAAATAATCGGAAAACAGTAGATTTATCGTCACTTCCTATTATTAGTTGTAGTTAAGTATTAATTTTAAAATCATGGAATTCACAAAATAACCATTTGAATCGCTATCAGGAGATTTAACTTTTTTTGGCAATAACAGTTACAATTTCTTTTCCGGAAGGTTATGTAGCTTTTACGTAGACATTTATTATTCTGACTCTGAAAATAAAAACCATTATCGTCTATCAGCTTTAGTTTTTGATAAATAGCATATACAAAACAGAAAAAGACACCATATATTTAATATTCGAAAACAGCCAAAAATGACCTTTTTAATGATTTTCTTGAATAAGATGTTTGTGATTGGTGTGAATATATATATAAAAAGGAAAGAAAAACACCCATATATTGTGTACTTTAATATACAAAAATACGACTAAAACGGGCAGAACTGAATTTACCTCCGACCCAATAACTTTTTTGTTTAGTTTATCGTGATCACCTAATAAAGCTGTTTTAAAAATCAATGTGCCCATTATTTCACCGAAAATAATAACATTTCAAACTTATGAAATATTCGCTTATGTGTATAAGTGTTGGTACATTTATTTATTTATTTGTGGTTACTGATACATTATTTATATATGCATTTATACTATTTACAATGTGAAAAATATTTAACTATAATAATTAGTGTTCTAGACTGTACATGTTTATTTAACTAACGATCCTGTATTTGTTTTTGGAGTCTTCAGTGTAGGTACACCGATTTAAAATTTAGTTACATCCGGTGACCTTCTCTCTTTTTATTGCTTCTTTTTCCTCGTCCCTTATCGATACTACCTCATCTTTTGTTATTTTCTCGGACAAAACTTATAGACATTCTTTTTCCTCTCTGTTACCATTAGTTCTAGCATCTTTTGTATTCTTCTCTCTTCCACAATCATATTATCTCTTATTAAACCTCCATCCCTCTTAGTTTTCTGTCGTTTCTAATCACCTGCATTTTTTCTCCCTACTCCTTTTTAAGTTTGTTTTCAATTTTCCATACTTTCTTTACTTTATATACCTTTTTATAACTCTTTTCAACTATCCCTTCGCTTTGTTTTCCTCTAATTCTATTCCAAAAATTATCAGGTTTAGTTTCTTCTCTTCCGTTCTTTTTTATTCCAATTCCATATCCATTCTCCTTGTTCTTTTATTTTGTTCCCCTACCTGTTTCACCACATGTCTATCTCAAGCTCCTCTAGTTCCATTTCCCTCCAATCTTCTTTTAATTTTTTTGTCCTAGTTAAAATCATTCTTCCAGTTCCTGAAATTTTCACATTGTCTCGTTCTCTAATTGTTTTATTTTTATCTACCTTTACTTTTTCCTGCATTTTATGTAGCTTTTGTTTTAATTTTTCATCTTCTTCTTTCTTGTAATTCCCTTTTTTCGTTTTCCATAATTTTCTTTCCATTTTTCCTGATTCTCTTCCTTTATTTCTTCTACTTCTTAACACCTTATGTCCTTGTTCTGGGCTGTACAGTTTTCTTTGTTTTTCCTCCTCCAGCTTTCTGTTGTTCAGCCAACTTTCTATCATTACTCTTCCTTCTCCTTTATTTATATCCAATTATTTCAAAATCAAGCTTTCTATACTATCAAACTTCTAAAATGAATTAATGATACACAAATAAAGAGAATTGAAAAATGGTAATGACTAATTTTAATTAGGGGGGTAATTAGGGAGTTGTTTTCGCTGAAAAAAGTAGAAATCGGCCTTATTTTCATCACAACTCGCTCAATTTTTATACTAAAGACTTTTTCTAAAAAAGAAAAGACAGTTTCTTCTTAAATACTAAAGAGGGTACGTGTCCAACCAGCCTTAGGACTGACGACCTTATGATGATGATAAAAGGAAAAAAAATTTTCAAAATGTGGTTAATTAATTTATTTGGAAAACTGACGCCAGCAGAAGTGTGATAACTTAGAGAATAGTTTCACTGATATGATGTCAAGATAAAAATATCGACATAAGTTTTCCGAAAGGCATCTCGCTTAGATTTACCCTGCTATACCCTTTTGATGTAATAAGCAAAATAATTTTTACCAATTTGTTAATCATAGCTTATTCTACTGTTATTAACTTGTAATCCAAATAATATCAAACTCCTACCTACTATTATGTTATTAGATCAATTTGTGTCTTTCACTATTGAATGACCTTCGTAGAAAAGTATGCGGGACTAGCACCGAAAGCTATTCTCGTCAAATTTTAAGGAATATTGAGTCTCTCGATATTTTACTATGTAAACCACTGAGCCTTTCAACCTATATTATAGGATATGATGCGAAAAGAAAACTAGGCGACCCCAAGATGCAGATTTTGCCGAATCTACTATTTTTCACATTTTGAAGGCATAATAATCTGCAGAAATTGGTAGTTGGAGTTGATTTTATAGGAAAACCTCTGATAGCTTTTAAAGTTAACTGCAAATATCATTCGAATTCTTTTCTGTGCTTTTAACCTAAGTTACTAATTTAATCATTGTTTTTCAGATATTGTTCCGATATTAACATCTACCGTAATCGAATGTTATCGAGCAGATTTAAAACATAGCGCTTATAAGTACGCTACAAGTTTAATACAAAACCAAAACTACAGAAAACAAATAGACTCCAAGTATCTTAACAAAATCGAAAGCATAATAAGAAAGGCACCGAAAAACTCTACTAGTGCGAATTTAAATGATGACTTGGTTGAATCAGTTACTTCTTGTCCTTATTGTGGTACACTGTTTCCAGAAATGGAAACTTTTTGTAGCGGCTGTAAAAAGAACGTTCCTGTATGCATAGTCACGGTATGATATATTCTTACATACCTTTCTTAACGGCAATAGCTCTGGCCACTACCAAAAGTTTAATTTAATGAATTTATTTATCAAAAAATATTTGAACGTTTCAAATTTTGATAATTTAGTCGTTTATGCCTTATTATTTTCATGTAAACTTGTTTTATTTTTGTTGCACTCATCTATATGATGAATATAATTAAATAAATTCTTCTGCGTGCAACACAGCTATGACGTGGGTGTCGCAATTTTAAATTAATTTTCAGAGATGAGTAGCGTATTTCATAAAAAGCTCTGTTTATATGCTCCAAATTGCAAAAAATGATAAAGTGCATGAAGCATAATTATCCGAAACATTTTAAGTGTTACAGAAAACAATAAAATGAATTTTTTATGTTCAGAAAAAACAGAATTCGCTATGTGTAAGTAAACAAGTACCGCCAGCAGCGGCGGTTAGCAGAAACATTTCGATACCCCAATCTGCAATAATTGTCGAGCCTTTTGTAGGTACTACTTTTTCATTTCTTCTACCGCACAGGCACAGACTGTTTATTCTTATTAATTACACAGGTCTGCGATAATAAAGTTTTTTGTATAAATTTATCTTAGGCATATAAATGTATTTTTCAAATATACACTTTGTTTTAACGTATCACTACACATTTCTTTTTTGTATGCAGATTAATATATTTATATATATATATAGCTCTTTGAGTGGGCAAATTTATTTGTTTTTTCACAAAATTCATTTTATAGTTTATATTTCTATTTAATACTCTCTGACTGAACATTATATTGTCTTTTACTTTATTTTAGATAGTCTGAAAGTAACTCTAATCGTTTACACCGCCTGAAAAAAAAATAGTTTATAGCGCGCCATTATTGAGAGCGAATATTAACGTGTAATAAAAGATTGTGTTTGATTTATCTTTAACTATGGCTTCTCGGAGTTGTTAAAACAATTCAAATGTATTTTTTTACATTTGCAGGCAATATACAATAGTTAAGGAAAGATTGAATATAACAAACTGTGTAAAAAATGCTTATTAAGCTTACTTCAAAACGAAGTTGTGTCACAATGATAAACACTGGGTTACGATAAAATATGCCGGCTATGTATTGAAGTGTTAAGACAGTGGACTTATCGTAGATCAAAATCATTGTTATTCGGTATTTCTATGTCCAAATTAGAATGCAATTGGAAGTCGGAGTGAAAAATGTCAATTAATACGAGTTTGAATGATCCCGAAAAAGTATTCCACCACTTTATTTTAAACTTGGTTTGATCAAACAGTTTGTAAAGGCATTTCGACTTGATCAACGGTGATTATTTTCATGTTTAGATATCGAGGTCATGATCTACATAGGTTTTAGGCGTTTAAAAAAATGGTAAGGACACAAATAATTACTTTTTAAGAAAAAAGTCAATTCCAAAATCACGTTTTTTTTGTTTATTTTCGATTTTTCCATGCTTTAATATTGTCGGAGGTAACTTTAAGTAACACCATCGAAAAGAGCATCGTTAAAAACATAGAAACACTGGTTATCGAATATTTTTTCTTCGTACTCATCACGTGGGAAGGGTTCAAACGGAAATGTGTTCTCTGAGCATTTATGGGTTAATGTGACGTGGTATACACCATATGAATATTTTTTTCTATTACTTTTAAGACAATTACGACAAACATTAACAATTTAAGAAAAAAACTTCAAAAAAAAATTTTCGCAGACCTGTGTTATTAGTTAGGTTTTAATATAAGAACAAAGGCTTTCACGGCCGTAATCCATAGTAGAATGAAGATTCGGGCTATAGGGCCGTGGTCTAAGTGAACTGTTCCGTCTAGACGTTTCGTCAGCTACTGCGGCTGACATCTTCAGTGGTAGTGCTGCGTTGACAACGTGAACGTAGATTATATCTCGAAGTCTCGACAGTACTACCACTGTTTTAGTTACACTATTTATAACTCAAGAACGGTTGAACCGATTTGGCTGAAAATTGGTGGGAAGGTAGCTTAGAACCAGGGGAGGAACATAGGATTTTTATACCGTTATCATGAAAAACAAGGTGGTATAAGAAAACGCAACTGACATGGAATGGCAAAACGCATCTGACAGCAAAATGAAAAATTTATCAATCAAAATATCAGTCTAGCCGTTCATTTGTTAAAAATGGTATAACAAAACGCAACTTTCATGGAATAACAAAACGCAACTGACAACTAAACGTAATGTTGTCTACGGTTAAGTATGGTGTTTAGATAGCTTTAAATAAAATAGAAGCGTTACTTACAGATCAGTACTGTGTGAAAATAAATAAAAGTAAAACTAAAATACTAGTAGGTATGCAAGGGAAGAAAAAGTAGGCAAAGAGCGAATATAAGGATAGGAGACGAAAAATTAGAAGAAGTGGCTGATTTTAGATATCTAGGAAGTCAGATAAGTCAGGATGGAAGGAGTAGTAGGGATATAAAGCAGAGAATAGTGCAGAGTCGTGTCGGCTTTAATAAAAAGAAGTTATTTCTATGCTCGCGAACGTTTAATTTAGAAATTTGGAAAAGGTTGTTAAAAATGTATTTTTGGAGCGCGGCATTGTACGGGTGCGAAACATGGAAACCTTCGAAATGTGGTGTTATAGGCGGATGCTGAGGATAACATGGGTAGAAAAGGTTAGAAATGATGAGGTATTGCAAAGAATAGGAGAACAGAGGACTTTATGGAAGTCAATAAAAAATAGGCGAGATAGGTTGGTAGGACACCTTCTCAGACATGAAGGTCTAGTCAAAGATATATTAGAGGCAGAAACACGAGTTAGGAGAGGTAGAGGTAGAACTAGGTAAGGTTACTGTTCGCAAATAGTTAAGGATGTGAGTTGTACTAGTTTTAGGGAAATGCGAAAATTAGCTCAGAATAGGAAAGAGTGGAGGTACGTGTCCAACCAGTCTTAGGACTGACGACCTTATGATGATGATGATGACCTTGTATACGTAAATAAAAAATGGGTAGTACTCCGATCAGACTGTGGAGGAAAGACGTTCTATACAGGATATACATACCTACAATACCAGGACTAGAAATGCTTTCTATATACCAAATGAATCATCTCTTTTATACAGAATAATATTTCTTATAAAGGATTAGTAGAATTTAATAATTTACCAAACGAAATAAAATGCTCAAATAATATGCATAAATTCAAAGAAATGCCTAGAACTCATATAGTTAGTAAATATGAGGTATAGTAAAGGATAACACGAATGTATATGGTTTTGTTTAGCTAAAGCAACAGAATAAAGACTTTATTTATTATTAAAACTTTTAAATGAAACGAGTTATAATATCAGGCTCACCATTTGATGAATTTTTTCGATCATATCTGGAGTTGTGACCTCAACGGGGCGTCCTGAGCGAGGCCCATCAGAGGTGCTCACACGACCCTTTTTAAACTCGGAAACCCACTGCTTAACGGTTGAATATGACGGGGAGGATGTCCCCAGTGTTGAGTCCATCTCTTTTTTAATTTCCTTCGGCGTTAACCCCTTCAAATAAAAGTATTTGATGACAGCACGATTTTCCTGCTTTTCCATTTTTACGAAAACCACAGAGGCGTCTTGTTCAGCGTGCTGTCAAACCTACACTAGCAAGGAGATCGGGCTGAAACTATAGCTACAAGCTATCCAAGGATGGTACTATAGAATGTCACCTCAAGGTAGGCCTAGTGGCGTCATCTCTTGGTTAGGCCGGAAACTTATCAATCCACCCTCGTATTACAAATTTTCGAAATTTAAATAGAAGTAGTTTCCGAAATATTCTAAAGGGTGGTCACCGTGAGACACCCTGTATATGTAAAAAAGAATAGTATTATTTTATTTATCGTTAAGGCGAATCATCAAGGAGTACCTAAAGCTAAATTAACCCAATATTAATTTCTTTCTTGATGTATTTGGATTCGCACCTGGTAGCATTCACGTGATAAATTCTGCCTTCGTGCACATGGCCAATATGTATCTGTTGACCACACTGTTAGATTATTATTAAAAATTATTAATATATTTAACAACCAAGCATTTACAAACTTTCAATGGTGATGAAACAGTTTTTAATAACTTGAATAATGAAGAGGTAAATGGGGCTTTAATAAATGTGAGAAATTTTATGTATGTAGATCAAATAGATTTCGAATTGTGAAGCGGGTCAATGTATCTCGAAATGGTTCGTGTAAATTACACACGGCTACTGTGTCGTCAGTTTCCTTTTTCTTTGAACTTGACTAAACACGCTGCCGCGTGTCTAGATATTCTTAAAACATTCTAAGCACCGTCTTATCTAGCATTTTTAGTAATTGTATTGTCCAATAACCTAACCTTATTAAGACGACTAACAGTTATAATTTCAGGGTCGTCATATTGTAAAAGACGATATTACAGTTTGTCCAGAGTGTTCTTTTCCAGCTATACGATCGGAATTTTTAGAGTATGTTTCATTAATGTTTTTAAACAACGCTTTACTCTTATGTTTTATTTTCTAGAATATTAAATACCGAAGAAGAAAAACTATGTCCAATGTGTCATTCAAGTGTTGATCCAAGCAAATTAGAAAAGACATCTGAGTTGGCTATGTAGTTCAATATGAAGGCAATGAAAGTAATTAGACCCTTATTTTAATTAACTGTGAAGAATTACAAGACCTTGTGTTGTGCTTTGTGTAACATGGTAGTATATAGTATATAGTATGTATATGTTAATAAATGTTATTAAGAAGAAATATGTTCATTCAGCCTACTGAGTAGTTACGAATATATAAATTCCTATGACTATACAAATTCTCTTGCATCAATTGGTTTATGTTTTGATGGTGCATTTGCGGGTTTCATATTTTGTCATAGGTAGCCACAATGGATGGATGCTGAGTCTGTTTTTGGCTACGAAAAACTATTGTTACATAATATCCATAAATTCTTATTTAGCTCACTAGTACAAAGTTGATACATCTAAATTATTTATCCAAAAGTGCAAGCTAACACCTACATATCTACTGTGTTAGTATGGCAATTAGCAACCGTTTAAATAGCGAAATCAGTAACGATAATGTGAAAGTCGAATCAAGTCAAGAAGTCGAGAGTGGCGAGTCAAATTCAAGATCACGAAGATGCAAGGTGGTAAGACGGTTTATCATAAAGGAGTACTTCACTCTTCACTCACCATGTGATAATTCCCTGCCATTTTTATGTTCCCCAATTATCTAGTAAGGTAGGTAAAGATTATTATTATACTAATAAATTAGTAATTAACTATAATTAAATTGGTGGCTAGTCATTCTAAATTACACAATCTTTTGAGTTAAAGCGTACGATGTCTGAATAGAGTTTCTAAAAACACTGTTTTAACACATATAATACAAATATTCAGACGACCCTAGTAAAAAACACGAAATAATTAAAATGCATCATGACCCACCTGCGTACGGTCACAAAATCAATGAAACTATAAATTAAATTCAACAATATTTCACATGGTCAAAAATTAAAGAAGATGTTACAAACTACGTAAATTCTTGTTTAGAATGCCAAAAGAACAAAACGGTTAGACGAAACTTCGAATCCCCATTAACAATTACTGAAACTCCTACCTATCCTTTCGAACGCGTAGACATGAACATAGCCGAAATCTATTTCTCTATTAAAAATAAAAAACATATTCTTGTCATACAAGACCAATTAACAAAATATCTGAAAACCTACATGTTAAAGAATAAGGAAGCTGAAACAATTAAAACCAAATTTCTAAATTTTATCGCCACGTTCGGTGTTCCTAAACGCATCCACACTGATCAAGGTGGAGAATTTGTGAATAAAATACTACAGAAACTCACTTTAGAACTAAATCTTCAGCATACCAATTCAATAGGTTACCACCCGAAGACAAATGGTATGGTAGGAAGGGTAATTAGTTCACTTAAGGATACAATTGCGGTATATTCCACGAAAGAAAAAAATAAATTAGGGCCCAAGGTACTTTTAAATTCTCCCACGTTCGCTTACAATACTTCTACACATTATTCTACCAAATTGACAATCGAAATTTTCTACGGTTTCAAGCACCGGAATTTCTTAAATCCGGAAGAAGATGTATTAAACGAAGTCCCAGTTTCTAATTATTTAATGGAATAAAAAACAAAACAACAAAATTTAAGAGAAGTCGCCCGTTCAAACCAAATTGGTACTAAAATAAAGGTAAAAGAAAAGTATGATAGCAAAATTAAGACCCCTATACTTCAATATTCCATAAATGACAAAGTGTTCCTAAAAAACCAGTTAATAAATAAACAAGATCAATGTAAATGGCTTGGACCATATACTATAGTTGAAATTATTTCCCATAATACGGTTAAATTAGACAAAAAAAACAATAATAAAGACTTTACTATAGTAAGCACTGAGCAAATAAAACCTTATAGGATTATATCATATTTAGATGGTCCCACGAGCAACTCCTTGTAGAAAAGTTACCTGATAATGGAATCCATCTCGAAGGAAAAGGACTCCTTCACCCCTCTGATTCCGAATACGAAATTCTGATTTGTAAAGATTTGACCCCCCTATTCCAAAATTTCATTGTTCTTGGTATATATCAAAAAGAAATAAACGAGATAGGCGATAATATTAATAGAAGCAATTTCAACACAATGCACTCAACATTATTGAAAATAAGTATAAATAAATTAGAGACGAAATTAAAGGAAATTAAGTTTTTGCTACCGAACTCAAAAAGAACCCGTAGAGGTTGGTTCAATATTTTTGGAACAGGATTGAAAACCCTTTTCGGAACCCTTGACTCAGACGATGCAGTAAAGTATGACAAATTAATAAATGAACTACAAAGTTCCAATAAAAAGATTTTGAAAATCCAGGGTGAGCAAGCGCACTTGACAGAAATGATACTATCAGATTTTAATAATTCACTAGCAAAAATAAATAGTAACAAAGAGACCCTCCTGGAAAATATATCGGTTATAAAGAAACAGATTTTTAACAATAATATTAGATTAGATGAAAATCGCATTTTTTTACAATATTTAGATTTACTCACGTTATTAAACGATCTAGCAATAGAAATGAATAAACAGGTCGATGAAATAGTTGAAACATTGTCCTTTGCCAGAATCAACGTTCTGCACCCTAGCGTTTTGAATCACGTCCAGTTAGAAGAACAATTGAGTCATGTCGCTCAAAATGAAAACACACTGCCTTTTCCTTTTGACGATTTTAACATTTATAAATATTACCAAATTATGAGTCCTAAATTATTCATTTATAAAAAAAGAATACTAATTAAATTAACAATACCGTTGGTTATGAATATTGAATTGAGATTATATAAAGCATATCCTTATCCTGTTAAATTTGAGAACGACCTTTATCATACTATCATTCACGAAACTTCCTATGTGGCAATTTCTGATGATCACCAATGATACCTTGAAATGAATGAATTAACACCCACCATTCACACGGAAAAACCCCAGGATACCAAAAGTACCAACCGTTGTCTACCAAAATTATTGATGCACAAAACATTCCCTCAAGAATGTGCCGTTTGTAGCATTCAAGCAATCGAAAAGAACATTCAGCAAACAAATTCCACTAGTTGGCTACACGCATCTACCAAACATCTACACATTACCTATAAATGCAAGAGTTACGCAATTAAGAAAGTCACGATAAACGAACCATCGCTTTTCACCATTTACGAAGAATGTATCTGCTATTTCAACAACGGTCTTCGTATTACAACCAACGACCGACGAAACGTAAGAGTAAAGGACATTGTAGTATACATCCCGTAAATACCCCGAAATTGCTGTCATGAAGACATCAAAATTCTAAAAACATTCGGAAGTCAACCCATTGACCTCAACTACCTAAAGGAAGAAAGTATTCCGATTCTTAAAACAAAGCTTGCCGACTTACAAAAAGAAATATTGGAAGAATTCACTAGGAGCTTTACATCTGTATATTCAACTTGGTTCTATGCAACACCAACAACACTAATTTTCTTTTTTCTTTTGACATACTTCTTATGTCGCTGTTGTTGCTGGTCAAGAATACTGAAATGGAAATCAACGAGCAACTATCTTCGCAATCAGAAAACTTCCAAATCCGCATTGCAATCTATAAACAAGGAAGTCGACAATGATCCAAATCAATCATCGATGGAAATGTCAACAGTCGAGCATAAACCCAGCTCCACCCGAAAATTCAAGTCGCCTATAATTCCTAACAACCATCAAAAATAGTTGTTCTAAATTGTAATCTTATTGGAAAATTAATTTTAGAAATAAACTTTCATTTTTCAATTTAATGGGGGAGATGTTAGATACGTAATATAGGGATAAAACATAATAACATAAAATAATTTGCCATATATAAACCTTGTTACAATAACGATGCTTTACTTTAGCTGTAGACTAGACCTTACACCGTGTGTGTATTGTAGCTTTGCTCAATAAACTTTTTAAAAAGACTTCCTTAATTTGAGCATATAACATATGTAGGACCTGAAATGTTTATAACTACAGCTAATAATTCTTTTTCTGTAGTACTGTAATTTCTTTCAGCCGTATTAAGAATACGAGAGTAAAAAGCGATTGGGTATCCTTCTTAGGAAATAACTGAACCTATCGCTTTATCACTAGCATCGGTGGTAATTGAAAAATGTTTATTAAAATCCGGATAAGCTAAAACTGGAGCGTTTGTCATAAATTCGTTCATTTTGTTGATCTTTCACATTAATTCAATGTATTTTTCTTTAAACAAAACGGAGGGGAATGACAATTTTGGAATAATTTTTTAAAAATTTACGGTAGTAGCCGCTTAAGCCTAAAAATGATTTGAGTTCTTTTACTGTTTTTGGGACTGGAAATTTTTTAATTTTCACAAGTTAAATTGCGATCCACACTTCTAGTATTATTAACTATGTCACTTAAAAAATCTTCTCTAATGTTTTCCTCTTGTTTTAGTTTTATCTGAGCGATGATAGTTTTAGCAGTCGTGTTAGTGCCAACTCACCTTTTTTAGAGGTTAGGTCAAAGTTTTGATGTTCTGGACAGATTACAAAAACATTGCTGATTCTTTTTGTATTTTTTAAATTTTCAAAATCACTACGATGATAAACATTTTCACAGATCAAGCAAACCACAGTTGAAACTTTTGTTTTCGGGTGACATTTATAATAAAAACCAGGACTGACGCCGGGAGATTCCTTGGATTTTGACAAAGTGAGTTCAAAATAAAGCGCGATGTTAATGGATATCAATTTTATTCCAACGAGGTAACACAAGTAAAGAAATCAGTATGACAGTTGTGTATCGCGTAACGATAACAATACTTTCGGTTCTGTGTATCGCCACAGTGCTTCGCCTCGAGCGACCAGGTTGGGGAGCGAAAGTAACGTGTCTGGTTCGTGGGCCCGGGTACGTCCTATAGCCTGCGCTGGAGTGTTCGTCTGATTCTGGTGTTGTCGCGGCTTCGTTCTCGATGAAGGCGGGTTTGAGCCTGTCGATCAAGATTTCCGTCGGTGTGCCGTTGACGTTAACCCTGAAACAGAATTCATTTGTTTTTCGGATTACTTCGAACGGTCCTTCGTACGGCTGCTTTAGCGGTTTTTTCACACGGTCGACTCGTACGAAAACGTGGGTACAATCGTGTAGAGCCTTGTGAGTGAAAATCTTCGGCTTATGGTGGTGCGCCGTCGGTTTTGGTCTGAGCTTCCTCATGGATTGGCGGAGATGTTCGAGGAAGAAATTTGGGTCCGGTAACGGTTCGTCCTCCATAAAGTATTCGCCTGGGAGTCGAAGAGTTGTGCCGTAGGTCATCTCCGCAGCTGAGGCTTTGATGTCGTCTTTGTAGCTGGTGCGTAAGCCAAGCAAAACAACTGGCAACACATTCACCCAGTTGGATGTTTCGTGTGCTTTTATTGCTGCTTTGAGAGTCCTGTGCCATCTCTCGACCAATCCGTTTCCCACTGGGTGGTAGCTGGTTGTTCTGACTGTTTTGCAACCAATCATCGTCGTCATTGCGTCGAACAGTTGGGAGTCGAACTGCGTTCCTATGTCGTGTGTTATTTTTCCAGGTGCGCCGTATCGAGCAACCCAGGTCTGAAAGAACGCGTCGACGACGGTGTCCGCTGTTATGTCCTTGATCGGCGTTGCCTCTGGCCATCGTGTGAAACGATCGATCATCGTTAGGCAGTACCTGTATCCTCGTGAGGGTGGCATTGGCCCTATGATGTCCATGTTCACGTGTTGGAAGCGTTCGTCTGGAACGGCGATGTGGACTGGTGTTCGGTGGACGTGTCTGCCGATTTTTGATCGTTGTCATGGCAGGCAGGTGTGGGCCCAGTGCGCGATCTGTTTGTTCATGCCGGGCCAGACGAATTTGCCTGCGATGACCTTGCGAGTGGCGCGGCCGTTGCTGTGCCAGGTGTTGTGCACCACGTCGAAGATTCCTTTCCTCAACGGTTGCGGAATGTAAGGCCGGATGGTTTCAGCGGACACGTCGCAGTAGAAGGTGGTATCCGTGCTGTCGACTCTCAGTTGTTTGAGTACCAGGGACCTAGGTTCTCGGATTAGCTCCTGGAGTTCCTGGTCCTGGCACTGCTCGCGACAGATCTCTTCAGTCGTGATGATGGTTGGCATCTAGACGGCGTTGACTCTGGATAGAGCGTCGGCTACGTCGTTCTCGATATTTGTGGTGTGTTGTCCGATATAATCCAAGTGGCGCTGCTGTCTGGGCGATGCTTTTTCGGGCTTCTGGTCGAAGGCGTAGGTAATCGGCTTGTGGTCCGTGTAGACTACCGTTTCCGTACCTACAATTATGTGCTCGAAGAATTTGATGGCGGTATAAATGGTAAGTGTAAACGGAGTTCCCTGTCGTAGGTGCTGTAGCGGGTCTGCGTTGGCAAGAACTTCCTGGAAAAGAAACCGAGTGGTTGTCGTTGACCATTTATCACCTGTTCAAGAACGGCGCCCACAGCCGTGTTGAATGCGTCGATGACGAGTACCAGCTTGGCGTGTTCAGCGGGGTGTGCGAGGAGCGTGGCTTCGGCTAGTTGATTTTTGCATTCGGCGAATGCCGCATCGGTCGCTGGGGTTCATTAGATAAGCCGTTTGTCCTTCTTCTTCGCGCCAGCGGTGATCCTGTGCAGGCACGCCTGCGGCTCGGCTGCGTGGGGGGTGAATCTTCTGTAAAAATTCAACATTCCCAAGAATCTCCGGAGCTCCGCGATGTTGCCCTGCTTCGGAAACTCTTGGATGGCAGTTACATGTTGTGGCAATGGTTTGATGCCGTGAGCGTCTACTTGGTGCCCTAGATACTTTACTATTGGTTTACCCCGTGTGCATTTGATTGTTTTCAGGGTGAGACCGTAGAGTTTAACGCGTTCCCGCAGGATGTCCAGGTATTTGCGATGTTCTGCTTCGTCCTAGGATGCCACGATTATGTCGTCGATGTAGCAGAAAACGAAATCAACCCCTAAGAGCGGTATCCATGAACCATTAAAATGACTGTCCGGCATTTTGAAGACCAAAAGGCATCACGTTGAATTCGTACAAGCCGAAAGGTGTAATTATGGCAGTTTTCTCTCGGTCCTCATTGCTCATTGGGATGTTAAAATATGCTCGTTTCAGCTCCAGTGTCGAGAAGACGGTGCATCCGTGGAGCTTGCTGGCGAAGTCCTGAATGTTTGGAACGGTTATCGCATTGAGTGATCGATAATCATCGCATAGTCTCCAGCTGCCGCCCTTCTTTTTTCGTAGGAGGATTGCGCTGGCGTATGGGCTACCGGAGGGATTTAGGACCCCTTCGGCTATCCAGACTCGGATGATCTCTTCGGCGGCTTTGTATCTCGCGGGTGGCGATGTAGTGTCGAACGTGGTGCTTGGGCTCCCTGAACCTCACAGGTCGTGTGACCTCAACGTGCTTGCGGAGGATGTCGTGGTATTCTGCGGAGATGTCGATGGTACTGAGCGTCGGGGTATCCGTGACGGTTACCTTTCCAGTCGTCGCCAAGTGGGTCACGCTGTCCGTGAGGCATTTGTTCCGGATGTCCACTAGGAGACCATATTCGTAGAGAAAGTCGTTTCCGATGATCGACTGGGATACGTCTGCCACTACGAAAGTCCACTCGAGTGGTCGACGTAGACTGAAATCGACCGTGAGCCTTTGTTCTCCGAACGTCGAGATGTGGGTCTTGTTAGCGGCGTAGAGTACCCTGCTGGTGCTCTTATTTAGGCCGGCGTATTGCTTTGGTAGCGTGGATACGTCAGCGCCCGTGTCGATCAGGAAACTGGTGTTCGTCTTGCGGTCGGTCACGAGGCGTTTTGGTTTGGGGACGTCTCCAGCGGCTGCTTCGATGCACGCCGAATTCGTTAGTTCCCTGCGGCTTCCAAGCGCAGGGTGTCCTGCAATGGTACGCCTCTTTACCAAACGTCTCTGGTTCGTCTGTTTCAGAATTTGCTCCATGCCTTGGTTTGCTGACGCTGCGTCCTCGAGAATCGCCCTTTTTCGAAACCTCAAAGTCGCTGCGTAGCTGGTTGATTGCCAGCATGATCTGTCCGAGGTCGTAGGACTCCGGTAAAGTGGTCCTTGGTAGATCTGGAGAGACGGACATCGAGCGATGCGCCACGTGAATTGCCGCTAATGATGGACTAATCGTGTCCATGATACGGTTCGCTATCTTAGCCACGTCGGTCAGGTTGGTGTTCTTGCTCACAGCCATGATGTATTGTACTTGCTCAGGGAGTTGCTCCAAGAAGAGTGGTCTCAGGATGGCGTCGTCACATCTTCCGCCAACCATGTTTCGCATTTTCTGGATGTACACGCTTGGTTTCGTGTCTCCCATCGGTTGGCCCCGGAGAAATTTCTTCATCCTTGTTTCCGCGGAGTCTGCAAGTATGTTGATCAAACATGATGTCGCCCACGAGGTCGATGAGGTCCGGCTCCAAGGTGTTGATCACGTGCCTGTACTTCGTCGTATCCGAGGTTATCTTGAGTAGGAATGTGTTCTCTACGACGCTGAATTACCTGGCTGGGTTTTGCCACCACAGCTGTTGTGGAAGTTTGACGACGTTCATCGCGGCCACGTGGTTGTCGTTGGCTTGCTGTTCGTTGGAGGTGTTGGACTTTTCGTCGTCTGGCATGCTGAAGAAGTTGTCGTTAAAAGCGAAGTCAGCGTAGTCGTTCGTGGCGTGCAGGTCCGTTTTTTTTCGAAATCTGTAAAACACCGAAAACTGAGTTTAGTGGAAAAAAAATATCCCGCGGTTCCGTTCCGCGATCACGTCGGAGTCACCAAATTTATGGATTTTGACAAAGCGAGTTCAAAATAAAGCGCGATGTTAATGGATAACAATTTTATTCCGACGAGATAACACAAGTAAAGGAATCAGTATGACAGTTGTGTATCGCGTAACCATAACAATACTTCCGGTTCTGTGTGTATCGCCACAGTTCCCTGTCTCCCGGCGCCATCTCGTTTTTTTTTAATACTTAAATATATTTCTATTTTATTACGGTTTTCAATGTTCTGAAATATCGATTACTTTTGTTATAATGATCACAGTTTCTATTTTAGTTTTCCGCTTTTTGTTATTATTCATTCCTCGAGAAGATGAATAATTTTGGTGTAAGTGTTAATGTAATAATTGTACTCACGTTTTAAAATCCTCCCACTGCTCCTAATCCCTTAGTGAAACATTTCTTCAGGAATTGTCCAATCGAAGGTGAAGGACTCATCAGGTGAGCAAATTGGTGTCCCAGGGGTCGGAAGTTTTTCCAAGGTATTAGTTCCTGAGTAGATAGAGACGTCGCAGAAGTTGAAATTCTGAGGTGTATGGGATGAAATTCGTAGATTTCCACCCACTATCCTGTTCGCAGCGCCAGTTAAAGCGTATGTTGTCTGAATAGAATTTTAAAAACACTGTTTTAACAAATTTATTTGGTTCGGTTTTCAGGAACCTTTATTACACTTGATATTATAACTATTATACGCAATGATGGAAAACGAATAAACTAACATAGGTTTGACCTATAGAGTGGACTGTTGAATGAATGATTTTTTTTATGTTTTCGTGGGGAAATCTTCAAAGGACACCCAATCGTCCGTACTACTGAGGATTCCCGAGGAAGAAGTCCTCGGATCTACCAACTAAAGCCCCTCTACCTCAGGCCGTTCTAGGGCCACATAGATCTTCTTCGTTTTGTATTGATTTGTGTAGGGATTGGGGTAATTGGGATGCTGTTGTAAAGTGTGTTGGACGGAAAGTGTTGGTCTAATCTTGCGACTTTGCGTAAAATGCGTCGTTCGATTGCAAGAATCCTGTGTTACAAGTTTTAATACGCCCGTTTATTAACGAAATTAGGTTAGCGCGTTTCCGTACTTCGGCAGGAGGATCGACGCACTCTACCAGTGCAGTCTTTGAAGGAGTGAGGGTTTTGGGATCAAGTCGTTTAGGACATTTGCTGTCAAAGGCTAGGTGTTTGCCTTTACAGTTGGTGCAGGAAGGAGAGGACATACACGTGGAAGGATCGTGCATTAAACCGTAGCGGTAACAGAGCGGTTGCTGGTGACAGGAAGAAGTGTTGTGGCCAAATGTGAAGCATTTGCCATACTAAAGCGGCTGAGGGCCGGAAGATTGTGACGGTTCGCAGCGATAGTTCCTAGAGAACATCGTAAAGCCTTTATAAAGCAGGGTGTCATGGGCAGTTAGAAATAATACGGAACAGAAAGGTGTCTTGTTCGGTTTGCCTCGACATACTGCGCCAGGCGTTTTGGCTTAGATGTTTTGATGCTTTTAACTTAAGCATTGCTAACTTTTTCTCGTGTGCTTGATTGAAATGTATCTTGAAAATAAATAACTAAAACTGTGAACTGCTTTTGCATTAATTTACTGTTTACACTTTTAACAAACTAAAGATTACTAATTTCACAACTCTGTTAAATATAAAACTAACGGCTATTTTTATTCTACGTGATTGCTTTGAGCTCTCAACAGGAACTGTTCTAAAACTTATTTTTCTCAACTTGCCACTCTCGTTCGGTCTTAAAACTGCTAATAGATGTTTGCCTTTTTGGCGGCAGTTTTTGGGTCTCCTTGGAAGGTAACAATATCGACACTCAACGTCACTCCGACACGATTTATTACCAACCCCTCAATAAATAGCAAAATGCCGTTGTTTAACAAGTACATATTGAGAAGGCGGTCTCCGAATCGGGGAAAATGCTTTATTGGGTACTAAGGAGATGCACAAAATTCAAGGTTTAGTATTATTATATCAATAATTTGTTCAATATAAATTGATGTATGCTCTCCCTCGAAACAAATACACAAAAAAAAATTGAAACCATTCAACACAGACTTCTCAGGTACATGTGCTATAAGTGTAGTTCTCCAATATCTACGTTCAATAATGATTACTCGGAGATGGCTGACAGGTTGAATCTTCCATCACTCCGAAACTACCACAATGAGGTTTACTGTTATAATGTCCTGCCTGGACTTGTAGACTCTCCTTTTCTACTGGGTAAATTATCCATACGTGATCCAGGACGCATTCTGAGAGCAGAAACAAATCAGTATTATTTCTACCAAACGCTGAATGGAAACAGTCCTGTTGACAGAATGTTAATTGTTTCTAATGAACTATCGGATCATGTAGATTGGCACTGTATAACTGCGAGTTTCAAAACAATTGCATCTGATGTCATACGAAAATTCAAAAACTTTTTATTAAACGACCCTGCGCTATCCTCTGCTTTATATACCTACTACTCCTTCCATGCTCACTTATTTTAGATACCTAGGAAGTCAGGTAAGTGAGGATGGAAGGAGTAGTAGGGATATAAAGCAGAGGATAGCGCAGGGTCGTGTCGCCTTTAATAAAAAGAAGTCACTTCTATGCTCGCGAACGGTTAATTTAGAAATTCGAAAAAGGTTGTTAAAGGTGTATGTTTGGAGC
>NW_020438918.1:18619-23372 GCF_000699045.2 Agrilus planipennis | reverse complement strand
TAGTATAAAATTAGATGTCTAATGGAGGTATACTCTCATGATTATAGTAGTATAGCGAATAGCATTGGTTTGTGTTCTTTGTCATCTCTTAGAAGTTATGCTGATGCTTGCTATTTATATAAAATTTTATATGGCTGTGTGGATTCCTTTTATCTATTCGGTAGGACAGGAATCTACATACCATCACGAGAACTGAGGCAGAGAGTACCTACAAACATTTGTGTTGCGACGAAACTACGAAAATCGCTCAGTATTGGATAGATTGCTGCAGTTATGAAATGACTTATCTGGAGATGTAGATTAGTTCTATGAACGCATTGGTTCATTTAAATGTAAAGTAAATAGCAAACTTATTAAATATGAATAAATTTTGTATTTAGTTTTGGAAGATTAATGATCTTTAGTTTTAACATTGTATAGTGTAAGCCTATGTGATAATAAAGAATTGGTTAAAGATAATAAGCGTTAGTTAATATGTTACTAATTGAGCAAAGTTATGTCAATGGAGTGACTTATACACTTTGATTTATTGAATGATCGAATGTGGATTGAGTGACTGAATCTTTGTTGATTTCAATAATTTCAAATATTCTAATTGGGATTATTCTAGTGTACTTATCAAATAAATAAATTAATTAATAAAATAAAATAAATGTATATATGGCAACTTCACAAAGCCCATTTCCTCAAAGCATGGAATTCAACACAGCAATAATGTTGATAGTTGATAACCATACCTAAGAGATTATAGTGTTATAGCGTAAGGATTATATATTTCTTATCTATGGTTGATAAACATAACCGTAGATAAAAATCCACTATAATCCTTTATCTATGACCATAACTATCTATGACCATAACCAATAATTTTTATAGTGACTGGTATACAGTTAGAAATGATTACTTCGAATAGCTTTATAGCATCCTATTTTCATATCGTTAAACTAGTAAGATATTATTCACTGAATTATCTGAGGTCTCCTGAGAGTATAAAAGATCCTTTAATAAGCTGTAAGCGTTCGGATTTTAATTATTATAAGAATAACAAGGTTACAAAATTTGAAGCGATAAAATTAGCTTCAAAAGGATGGACACATAATAAATCTAAAGGAGACTATTTTATTATTCACCCTCAATTGAATATAGAAGAGGATACGAAACCTTTCCATTTTCTTACGAAGAGCTTCCTAGCTGATGCTCTTAGAAAGGAAAAAATATATAGTGCTACTCCTTTCCAGGAAAAGGTAATTGATTATCTTAAAACTGGAAAGCATGCACTTGTTGCAGCTGAAACAGGTAGTGGAAAGACAATCTCATATTTACTTCCCATCATAGAAAAATTGATTAATAATCCAGCAACTAATGTAAACACACCAAAGGCACTTATTTTAATTCCAAACCGTGAATTAGCTCTTCAAATAGGAAATGTAGCACAGAAGCTGTGTGAAGTTACAAATTTAAAAATCAAAACCATTATTGGAGGTAGAACTAAAAAAATTATGGTCAACCCTGAATTCTCTGAAATTGATATACTTATTGGAACACCAGGGGTAATTTCTAAATTAAGTACTGTAGGAATAATTAAGTTAAATGATGTACAGCATACAATTATAGATGAAGCAGACACACTTTTAGATGATAGTTTTGAAGAAAGGGTGGCTGTAATTTTAAAGAAGACTGTACAAAGTCAAATAGTGTTGGTATCTGCTACTATTCCTAAAAACTTACCAGAGTACTTGAAACCTATAGAGGCTGCGTTGACTCAGATAATCTCCCCAAAAGTGCACATGCCATTGTTTAACATTAAGCAACACTTTTTACGCTTATCAAAAACCTCCAAGCCATCTGAACTGTTAAGTCATGCAAAGAAAGCGAGTGCTCCAATGATAATATTTAGTAATCGAAATGAAACATCCAATTGGGTTGCATTATTTTTGAGAGAAAATGGATTAAAATGCTCTAATATTAATGGAGATATGAACTTCGCCATTAGAATACAGCAATGGAATCAATTTCTTTCTGGTGAAAATAAAATCTTATCATCTACAGATATCTGTTCTAGAGGCCTAAATACTGTACAAGTTAAACATGTTATAAATTATGATTTTCCCCTCTATGCTTCTGATTATATTCATAGGATTGGAAGAATTGGAAGAATTGGCAGTCCAGCAAATTGTAAAGTTACTAATTTTATTACAGGACCTAAGGAAGTACAATTGGTTCAACAAATTGAGGTATGCGCTATTAGTACATTTATTGCAAATTAATAGCATGCATTGCAAGGCAGAACTACTTATTAATACTATTTTTACTTATATTTTAGATTGCTATTAGAACAGGCACCACTATTCCAAATGTGGATGGAAATATTACAAAAATTATTCAAAGCAAGATAATGAGAGAAGAAAATTAATGAATGATTTATTAATACTTAAGTAGAAAATAAAGTCATTTTATTATNNNAAGTCATTTTATTATTTATTATTTTATTTTAAAATTTATTATTTACACATATCACAGTAAGAATTTCTACTTATGTACTCCCTTTTAGCAAACCCCATGCAGTAAATCCATTAAATTATGTATTATCAAAGGGCGTTGTTACCACAACAGTGCATATTTTGTTATTTCAGTACCATCTAAGCATGGCAATTTTGACTAGATTTCTCTATTTCTTTTTCTGCTATACCAACTGGTTTTCCTATTGTAATGTCATAGTACTTCTGTCTAAGATTTTCCGTACTTTTTGCCCATGGATTCCTTGACCTTTCATCTCTTTTTTTAATTTCAATTATCCGTAGTTCTTAGGTGAGTGACGGCAATAACGGTTGTACGGATTTATATGCAAATATGAGAAAAATGAAAAAATTAACATAACATAAATCTACATTTATATACGTAAACTAATCAAACTTCCCCGATAGCCACATTTAGTTCATATTTACGAAAAATTTACTATTCGTATCATCACGACATGTGTAAAGGTTGCTCACCTTGTGAACGTAAAAATTTGTAACATATTGTCTGCATTTCATGAGTCAAACGAATACTAAACACGAAGACAACTTTTCGTAAATTGAATTACTTTCGTAATTTACGTAAAATAGACATACCATTTAAGACATTGAAATGAAGAAACCTATGAGGCACATATGAGGGCAAGATTTACTGTACTACATGCAGCAATGTTTCTCATCATATTTAGATAAATTTTAACTCATGATATGATGGTAAATAATTGACGGTAAAAAAATTGAAAGGTATATACATATTTGAAAATAATTAATTAATATTTTTTAATCGTACACATCATTTTGCTAAAATGCTTATTTCAAAGTATTTATAATGAATTGTATTTACAATTGTATGTAATATTTTATACAATTCATTATATATTGTTTGAAATAAATTAGCAAACTGTATACAATTAAAATATTTTAATCAATTATTTTCGTATTTATTAGTATTACGTTATACAGTAGCTACATACATATACAAAAAAAATATTGTAGAATTAATGTTTTATATAAATTCCTTTTACATTTTTAAAGTATATTATGAAATTATATGAAACATATTATACCTATGGTTTTAACAAAAAGAATATAAAAATGATTAATTTATAAAAAATATGTTTATATAAATCTATGTATATATATAAAGGTTATATATTAATTTTTGGTATATCATATTCACTGTCACTGTTTTTCTGTGTTCATTTTCTTTGAAGTGATATAAAATTGCCCAAATCTTCTGACAAAACTTACTCCATGTTTGACAATGATTTTAACATCTTCTCTTCAAAAGTACGAGGATGTTGTATTATTATTAATGTTTTCCTGGATTCTGGATTATATGTGGTTGATAATATCCAGCTTCTCTACTGAATATATATTTGTTAGATCTTCATAGACTAGGTCTTGATTACTTGAATTATTAGCTTGCATTAGTGATGCTTTTGAAAAGCTATACTAACGCTTTAACAAAATTCCAGAGTCTTATGTTTAATAATAACTAAAAGAAAAGATTATTTTATAACATGAAGTTATTATTGAGACGATATACCTAATGTATGTATTTTGTAACTCACATTTTTGAAAACTGTAACTTATTGGATAACAACCAACACTTTTTAAATTTCCGTGACAACTTATTGCGTTAAAGTGTAACCGAAAACTGATGACTGAAGAACAAAATTGTCTTTATGTCTGTAAATTCGAGAAATTAACCCGGCGGTCTGTCTGTCGGTTGTTCAAGTCAGACGTTTTATTTTATTTAATTTACCAAAAGTTTACAACAAATTTACAATTTATGTGATGTAAATTTGGTGTAAAGATTTAATAATTAAAATCACTTTTTTTTCTTCATAAATATTATGGCATGTTTATGCAATTTTGTGTATAATCGTAATAATTCATTTTTTTGCATAAACTTTTCTTCATGTAATGTCGTCATAAAATTACAGATAATTTTTGTAAATGTATGAATACATGAAATATCGTTCATATGACGTTATATTGCGCTCATACTTATTTAGAAAGAAATTTAGTAAATATGACAGCTATTTTACGTAAATAGTTTGTCGCAAAAATTCAACAACTGGTTTACTGATTTTTAATTCCTAAATTTGATCATTTATTTACTAGTATATATTTTTATTCATTGAATGTAGAACATATGTTTCAAATTTGATCCAAATTTGTTTTCAAAATCGTCTGATCCATTCATGATCATCACGAGTGGCTATCGGGGT
>NW_020438918.1:0-15751 GCF_000699045.2 Agrilus planipennis | reverse complement strand
CTATACCTCTATAAGCGACAGTTTACTTTTGCTATTTTATGACTCGTTCTTAAATTTCAAGAGACTCTTATTTCATTCGAATGACCAAATCTGCGAATGACCGAGTAAGTCTTTATTATTTTATTATAGTCAAATGTGCGTACCGACTTGTTTATCAATCTTATTACAGTCAGTTCATAAAAGCAGTTGCGAAGAAAGGTCCTGTACTTCCTCATAATGTCTAAACGAAATTTCAATGTGTTGTCGAACCGTATTTTTATAGACCTCTATAAGTGAGACAAATTCCTCCTGTAACTCTGTAAGCTAGAAACTCGGGTTAGTGAGAAACAGATCACGGTCCCTTGAGCTCTCACTTAACCAGGTTCGACTGTATTAAATTCGAAATTCTGAATTTTAAAAAAGTTTATTAATACAAAGTACAAACTATACTAGGTCTAGTCTTAAGCTAGAATAACTACTCTATTTTATGAACGGCTTTTATAAACTATATCCTGTAAATGCAATGTCAGCAAAAGATGTCTTTATGAATCACACTATATCTTGCCTTAACATATATATAAAGGTTATATATTAATTTTTGGTATATCATATTCACTGTCACTGTTGACAATGATTTTAACATCTCTTCAAAAGCACGAGGATGTTGTATTATTATTAATGTTTTCCTGGATTCTGGATTATATGTGGTTGATAATATCCAACTTCCCTACTGAATATATATTTGTTAGATCTTCATAGACTAGGTCTTCATTACTTGAATTATTAGCTTGCATTAGTGATGCTTTTGAAAAGCTATACTAACGCTTTAACAAAATTCCAGAGTCTTATGTTTAATAATAACTAAAAGAAAAGATTATTTTATAACATGAAGTTATTATTGAGACGATATACCTAATGTATGTATTTTGTAACTCACATTTTTGAAAACTGTAACTTATTGGATAACAACCAACACTTTTTAAATTTCCGTGACAACTTATTGCGTTAAAGTGTAACCGAAAACTGATGACTGAAGAACAAAATTGTCTTTATGTCTGTAAATTCGAGAAATTAACCCGGCGGTCTGTCTGTCGGTTGTTCAAGTCAGACGTTTTATTTTATTTAATTTACCAAAAGTTTACAACAAATTTACAATTTATGTGATGTAAATTTGGTGTAAAGATTTAATAATTGAAATCACTTTTTTTTCTTCATAAATATTATGGCATGTTTATGCAATTTTGTGTATAATCGTAATAATTCATTTTTTTTGCATAAACTTTTCTTCATGTAATGTCGTCATAAAATTACAGATAATTTTTGTAAATGTATGAATACATGAAATATCGTTCATATGACGTTATATTGCGCTCATACTTATTTAGAAAGAAATTTAGTAAATATGACAGCTATTTTACGTAAATAGTTTGTCGCAAAAATTCATCAACTGGTTTACTGATTTTTAATTCCTAAATTTGATCATTTATTTACTAGTATATATTTTTATTCATTGAATGTAGAACATATGTTTCAAATTTGATCCAAATTTGTTTTCAAAATCGTCTGATCCATTCATGATCATCACGAGTGGCTATCGGGGTTCTTACATGTGAAATACCTGCGATGGAGAATAAGTACATATGTGGAAGAGTTACAGCCCACCTGAAAGTATGTGGGAGTAACCGACGAATTTAATTACATCGTAATCTCTTTAGTCACGCGGTCAAACTTTATTCATGAAAAATAAAGAGCCAACAATATCCACATGCGCCACTTTTAATTTGTCAGGCGGTCTAAAAGAGAGTGCAAGGGTGAATATTAAAAAAATGCATTATTTTTTCGTCATTTTTACATCTGGTGAATGAAAATGAAATGTTTGATTTCGTTGTAACTTAAAAAATTGCTTTTGTCACACGATAGAAGGTGTAGAATCCGTACATTTAGCAGTTATAGTTTGTCAAGCCGCCTGACGAGGTGCAAGGGTGACTGAAGATGAAGATTTTGATTTCCTTGTAACATTAACCAATGTTATTGTCAAACAATAAAATTTCGTTTATGGAAAATATTGAAGGTGTAAATAATTGTATAAATAGCCTGCCGATTCTACCAAGGCTATGATGTCGAATGTAGCTACTCTATGAAACATAGCTTAGTATACAGTTAATAGATGACTGGTTTTTAACGATTCTATCAAGGCTATGATGCCGATGATACCGAAATAATTGATCTCATTTTTTTTTCTAAATTTATAATCAATTTGTTTTCATCATTATCATCGTAAGGTCGTCAGCCCCAAGACTGGTTGGACACGCACCTCCACTCTTTCCTATCCTGAGCTAATCTTCGCATTTCCCTAAAACTAGAACAACCCATATTCTTAACTATTTGCGAACATTAATCTAATCTAAGTTTACCATCTACCCCTCCTAACTTTTGTTTCTGCTTCTAATATGTCTGACTAGACCTTCCTGCCTGAGAAGGTGTCCTACTAACCTCTCTCGCCTATTTCTTATTGACTTCCTAAAGTCCTCTGTTCTCCTATTCTTTCTAATACCTCTTATTTTAACCCTCACTATCCACGGTATCCTCGTCATTCTCCTGTAACACCACATTTCGAACGCTTCTAACATTTTCTTTTCCGCCGCGCTCACTGTCCATGTTTCGCACCCGTACAGAGCCGTGCTCCTAACATACACCCTCAATAGCCTTTTTCGAATTTCTAAATTAATCGTTCAGGAGCATAGAAGTGACTTCTCTTTATTGAAGGCTACTCGACCCTGCGCTATCCTCTGCTTCATATCCCTACTACTTCCGTCCTGACTTTTCTGACTTCCTAGGTCCCTAAAATCGGCCACTTCTTCTAATTTTTCGTCTCCTATCCTTATATTCGCTCTTTGCCAACTTTTTCTTAGTATTTTTGTTTTACTTTTATTTATTTTCAAAAAACCAATAAAATATTTTGTGTAGGTAGTTTGCGAGTCATGTCATCTTGTAAGTCCGACCGAGTGTCTGATGCTCGTTTGTACTGACGTATCTTTAAGTAGTTATTAAAAGACGGAAATGGTTTGTACCGCAAGTTAAGTCGCGCTTACGAATCGAAACAGATGCTTAACTTTAACTTGACTTAAACATTGCTTAAGCCTGTCGTAACAATTTCGGCAGTAGTTCGGCGATTTTCGTCGTAAGAGAATAAAAAAGTAACATGGTTATAGTAAAGAGGTTATTCATCATCAACATAAGGTCGTCAGTCCTAAGACTGGTTGGACACATACCTCCATTTTTTCCTATCCTGAGCTAAATTTTGCATTTCCCTAAAGCTAGAACAACCCACATCCTTAACTATTTGCGAACAGTAATCTAACCTAGGTCTACCTCTACCCCTCCTAACTCCTGCTTCTGCTTCTAATATGAGGTTATCATGTTAATATTAAATAATAAAATAAACAATATGATAATTATTTAATTAAATTATAATTAAACGGAAGTTGGTGTGTGTTATCATTTATGTTGTATTGTAATGTACGGATTATTTACTTTCCAAGAGTATTAATTAGCATCTGATGATATATTAACGTCAATAGCTGAACATTAGTAACAGAAGGTGAACCAATAATATAGAATAATAATAAGTTTTATCAGAGGTATGGTTTTTATTAAAAAATAAACACCTTTAGATTACATTTAACAATTCATTTTGGTAGTTGGCGTTAACGATTAAATTCCTGTAGTACTGCTTTTCGTTGGAAAAGGTCTGTTTATAAGAAATTCAGAAGAAAATTGTTTCTACACGATACTAATTACAACTAAAAATTGTTTCTAACGCTATACTTCTAATATTTATACAAACTAAAACACCACAAAACCTAAAAAAACACAAATAATCACAAAAACAAAAGCGTGTAACAGCAGAAAAAGACGGCAAACCACACTTTACGACACCAGATGTTACTTACCGGACACAATCAGTTGGAAACTTCTTGACCATTCTGCACAGAAAACCCTACAATTTGCTAATTTTTACCGTTTTGTTGCCAAACCACCAACAACTAAGCACTACTTACTTAAGTTGCAGATAAGCAGCGTACGGTGCAAACGAATTGGAAGTTGAGTAAGACGACAAAAAATTAGTGGATTGGATCCGATGCNAAGGTAATTAGTGGATTGGATCCGATGCGGATCAGAATTGCCTGAAGATTGATCAGAAATAAATCAGGCTTTCTGATCCGGGTATGATGGAAAATCGTCACGCCATAAATGATCAACATAGGATCCATTTGAAAAATCCATGTCGGATCTGTTTCTAAGATCCATGACGGATCCGTTTCTAAAATCCATGACGGATCCGTTTCAGAGATCCATACTGGACCGATTCAACAGATCCATCCCGATCTAGCCAAAAGATCCATACCGGACCCGTTTAAAGGACCAGGATTATTTTTTTCTTTTTATTAGGAGTTAGGAGGGGTAGAGGTAGACCTAGGTTAGGTTACTGTTCTCAAATGGTTAAGTATGTAGGTTGTTCTAGTTTTAGGGAAATGCGAAGTTTAGCTCAGGATAGGAAACAGTGGAGGTACGTGTCCAGCCTTAGAACTGACAACCTTATGATGATGATGATGATTAATTTGTTGTTAATTATCATTAATTAACAATAAATTTGTTCATTGTTTGACGAACAATCTTGCATAAAAAATAAATCAGGTAAAAAATAAAGTTCTGTGTTATGATCCAGTTCAGAACATCTGATACAATCTTGATTTAATGATTGTACCGAAACTGTAACAGAATTTGTAGCATTAGATTGTGATAAGAAATTGGTCAGATAACTGGATTAAGGGATAGGATACTCTACTATGATCAATTTCTGATGAATGGAGTACTGTACTTTGATCAGAAACTGATCAGATGCGTGAATTAACGGATAGAGTACTGTACTCTGATCAGATGCGTGGATCAACGGATAGAGGACTGTACTCTGATCAGAAACTGATCAGATGCCCGTATTACGGAAAATCTGATCGGCATCATAATCCGGGTTCTCTGAACTAATTTCCAGTCGGGCAGTACTTTGTTAAGTCTGTCTTAGTAAAACGTCGGTGCAAACGGGCATGAGTTACAGTAAATCGCTGTGTCGTCTGCAAATGACATGATTCCTTCTATCTGATTTAACAGAGAGTTTATGTATATAAGAAATATCAAGAGATCAAGACTAGTACTCTGTGAGACTCTAATGTTAACAAGTTTATACTTACAACGGCCCCATGAGATTTAGATCCTAAAAGTCTACCGCTCAAATAGTTTTTAAGTAGTTTCAATGTTAACACAGCCACTGTCGACTGCGGACGAACTTTAACTGGTCCGAACAAGCAAGTCAAAAAATTCCCACTACTTTAAAAAAGTACTGCGTACGAAGGGACTGTAACGAACGCGATTACGAACGTGCGCCATTCCAATTGTGCTTCGAAAAATAATTGAAATCGCGCACGCCTGTACTTATTTGTTTAATTCTCTTCTTTGAATAAAGAAAGAAAGTCATTTAACTTGTGATTTTAGTTATAGTTTTTGTTAAAACAGGTATTTACATTGTCATTCAAAAGTATGTTACTCATTATTAGCTAATTTAAGTTTTTATGTTAGGTTCCTATTCTGAAAGTAAAATAAATGTCAGTTTACAGTATGTCTCACAACAAACCAAGTACGTCGAAAACGACCGATACTTATCGTGTTTTCGATAATGAATATTAAATTTAAGTTGAAAATTGAAAAATAAAATAAATTTTCAGTTTAGATTGTATGAAGGAAATGTACTCTGTAAAAAGTTTGTCTTTAGGGAGATATGCTTTCTATTGATCTAAGAAGTAGTAGTTAGTTTTTTGGTTTCTCTTGATTCATTTTATAAAATAGTTAATAAAAGTGATGCGTTTTATTTAACAAATTGAAATAGATAAAAGAGTGAATCACAACAGGTTATGGGCCAAGATTCGTTATATCTATAAAATGAATGAGGACGTTAAGATAAAACTACAAGCAGTAAATTGGTAAAAATTACGAAGCAAGAGCAGTGGATAAAAAAGAGTAATGGCGGTGTAAGCAGAGGACGTGTGTTAAATTCAAAAACTACAGTATGCGAAAACCAAACTCGGCACAAGAAGTAAAAAATATGTATTTATAGGATATGTATCAAACAGTTACCGTTTATGGGATGAATTAAAAAGAACAATCGTCGTCAACAGAGAAGTTGTATTTCGAAAACTAGGAGATAAAAAACAGCCATAATAAACAAACAAGAAAATACAAAAATGTTTGAAGAAAATAATAAAAGTAGTGATGAATTAGAAGAAAATAACTTAAACAGATCAGTAGAAGAAATTAAATAACAAAAAAACTTTAAAACGGCACAAATTAGAAGATTAGGAGGTGATTTTCATAATGAAACAAGAAGTGGAAGAAAAATAAACAAAAAGACAGATTAAATGAATATATCTCTGATTTTGAAGATAAAGCTTTGTTAACACATATTGAAGCAATTACTTGACCAGAGAAAGAACAGTGGAGAAATGCTATCTATGACGAAAAACAATTTAGATAAAAATCAGACGTGGATTTATGCAGATAAAAATGAAGTGGGAAATAAGAGAGTCCTAACAAGCAAAATGGATATTTCGAAAAAAGGATGATTACTTAGCTTTAAGTAGTTCTTAAAAGACGGAATTGGTTTGCACCGCAAGTTAAGTCTCGCTTAAGAATCGGAACAGATGCTTAACTTTAAGCACAGGATGTTCCCGACTTAAGCATTGCTTAAGCCTATCGTAACAATTTCGGCAGTAGTTCGGCATTTTTCGCCGTAAGAAAATAACATCGTTATAGTAAAGAGGTTATTATCATGTTACTATTAAATAATAAAATAAACAATATAATAATTATTAAATTAAATTATCATTAAATGGAAGTTGGTGTGTGTTATCATTTATGTTATTGTATTGCAATGTACGGATTATTTACATTCCAAGAGTAGTAATTAGTATCTGATGATATATTAGAAATTTGAAAATGTACACAATTTAACTGGAGTAGTGATAAGAACGCCAATAGCTAATCATTAGTAATAGAAGGTGAACTAATAATATACAATAATAGTACGTTTTATCAGAAGTTTGGTTTTTATTGAAAATAAACACTTTTAGATTACACTTAAGAGTTCATTTTGGCAGTTGGCGTTAACAGTTAAACTCCTGTAGTACTGCTTTTAGTTGGAAAAGGTTTGTTTATATGAAATTCAGAAGAAAATTGACTAATATATATACAAACTAAAACACAACAAAACCTAACAAAACACAAATAATTACAAAAACAAAAACGTATAACAGCAGAAAAAGGCGGCAAACAACACTTCACGACACCAGACGTTACTTAACGGACACAATAAATTTGAAACTTCTTGACCATTCTGCACAAAAAACCCTACAAATTACTAAATTTTACCGTTGTTGCCAAACCATCAACAACTAAGCACTTCTTACTTAAGTTGCGGGTAGACAGCGTACGGTGCAAACGAATTGGAAGTTAAGTAAGACTTATACTTAAGCAGTACTTTGTTAAGTCTGCCTTAGTAAAACGTTGGTGCAAACGGGCCTTAGTCCTGTTGTAAATATGTCGTCACTAAAAATTTTATTTGGATTAGCAATACAGAATGATTTAAAATTAACAAAATTTGACATTAAATTTGCATTTCCTTACGGTGACTTATCTGAAGAGATCTTCATTTATATTTTACGTGCAGAGGTTTTGAAGAACTTTTAAAAGGTTCACGAACTACCACTCACACACACGAAACAATATTTTAGTTCTAAGCTTAATCGTTGAGATAAGCACGTAGATTTATCCAATTGTTCTAATATGAATAAGTACCGAGCACTTGCTTAGTTCAGGTTACTTCTTCCGGTTTTATGTATTCAATTGAGTGAACTTAGCCTACGGCAATACTTATTTAAGTAAAAGATAAGGTTAACGCTTCTTATGTGAAATTTTAGAGCCATTAGCCCCGCCTCCCAAAGACCTCCAAAATGATGGGAATTGGGAGGTATAAAATGCCATTTTACAGCATCATTTTCCGCAAGTTCCTGTAAATTTGACTTGTTTTTCTTTAAAAAAGTTCCCAATTCGCGCAACTCAGACTCAGCACCGACGAAATTGATGCCATTATCTAAAAACACTTCTTGTGGTTTGCCTCGTCGCACACAACATCTCCGAAATGAAGCAATAAAAGCATCGCTCCACAAATCAAGCACGACTTCAAGGTGAACTGACGTGGTACAAAAGCAAATGAAAACAGCAATGTAGTATTTGAACCTGACGGCCATTCTAAGCCGGAGTCACCCTTTGAGAGGGCAAATTTCCCATTTGGGGATTTACTGTACTGGGTCTTACCTTAAAATACATTATGCAATTGCGAACTACTTTGCGAGCTAAATTCCTGCCCCCTAAAAGCCAAAATTCATCCGTTATAGATGACAACAAATG
Organism: Agrilus planipennis; assembly: GCF_000699045.2. Classification (NCBI taxonomy): domain Eukaryota; kingdom Metazoa; phylum Arthropoda; class Insecta; order Coleoptera; family Buprestidae; genus Agrilus; species Agrilus planipennis. The sequence continues at coordinate 7,255 of NW_020438918.1, read as the reverse complement.
TTGAGGACCAGAATGCAAAAGGCGAGCGTGCACTCTCTTAAATAAGAGTTTAATAAATTCGTGTTGTCCCGATCGAATAGCTGGGTGACGCTTTAGGTAAGAAAATTCAAAATTTATTAGTCGACCACCCACCCTTAAAACTCCAAAAATCCAAAAATGGATTTAACCTTAGTAGCTTAGACTTGTTACTTAAAATTTTGTTTTCTTGCAGAACACGGATTTCATCAGAGAAACTGTCCTTTTGAGAAAATCTAGTCAAAATGTCGGGCGCTTAATTTTAATTCTTTAATAAAACGCATACAATAAGCAATACTCCTTTGTAGTTTTATCAAATCAGAATAATTTTTAAAAGGAAATGAGGTTGCCATTGTAGTTAGGTTGACGGTAACTAATTTTCTGAATTTTGGCAAGTCAGGAAAACTGAATTCACGCTCAGACCAATTTCATTATCGCTAAGCCATTTCGGACCGCTCCACCAAATTTCGGTAGCTGCTAACAAATTGGGTTTCAGTCCTCTTGAAATGTGATCAGCAGGGTTATCGCTAGAGGCAACTTGTCTCCAATCGTTAACAGAGGTAATATTCTGGATTTAGGACACTCGATTGGCAACAAATATCTTTAAAAAATAGAGTTCTTGTAAATTACCACTCACACACACGTAACAATATTTTAGTTCTAAGCTTAATCGTTGAGATAAGCACGTAGATTTATTCAATTGTTCTAATATGAATAAGTACCGAACACTTGCTTAGTTGGCGTTACTTCTTCCGGTTTTATGTATTCAATTGAGTGAGCTTAGCCTACGGCAACACTTATTTAAGTAAAAGGCAAGATTTACTTCGCTAACCATTTATTTTAAAACTCAAGACTACACTAACTTGCAATTTTTGGGGTAGGCCCTTTTATTCTATTCGTAAAGGAATTTGCTTACGTCACTTAATGGTAACTTTGATTGCTGTTAGAAAATAATATTACTGTTAATACCTATACGTAACATATATACCCGAAACAATGAAAAATCTGAGAGCAAAGTATGCAAATTACAAAAAAACTTAATATGGGTTAAAGCAAACTCCATTGAAATGGAACGGGAAGTTCTGTAATTTCTTGAAATCAAACCACTCGAAAATTGCGTTGTTGAACTCCCGTTCTACTAGAATGTTTTCAAATGTAAAAAGTAAGTCTAATTATTGGAATTTAGTTCATAGGTACCTTACCTTAGACTAATTTATTGGTTCGCTATCACAATAGCGACACCAGACGCATTAAGTTAAGAGCAGTCGAAAATAAAATACATGGAACAAGCCCGGGAATAGTACCTGCGGGCATACATTTTGTAAACAAACGCTTGAAGCCAGAAAGCATAGCTAAGATTACCTTATGTTTAGTGTGTGTGTGGTGTTTCGTGCATGTGGTTTTAAAAAAGAAAGGACTGAATTGTGCTGAATTGTGATAGTTGTAAAAATAATCAACAATTACCGGTGAGTTTATTCACATAGCATTTCCATGTTCACCTAAATATCAGAATTACTAAATTCTTGCTGATTTGATTTACATTTTATTTTTTTGGCATTTTTGCTTTATTTCATTAAACAGGTTAGAATCCAAGTACCTGAGCCGTGCAATTCTCATTAAGAAGTGACGCTATTACGTTACAATCCTTTAATTATTAATTACCTGACAGAGTGCTTGAGCCGTAAAGGGTGCTGTTGTGGAGTGTTCGAGTCACACAGCGTGTTAAACTTCTTTAATCATTAGTTACCTGACGAAGTGCTTGAGCCGTACAGGGTGCTGTTGTGGAGTGTTTGAGCCACACAGTGTTACAATCCTTTAATTATTAATTACCTGACGGAGTGTTTGAGCCGTACAGGGTGCTGTTGTGGAGTGTTTGAGCCACACAGTGTTACAATTCTTTAATTATTAATTACCTGACGGAGTGCTTGAGCCGTACAGGGTGCTGTTGAGGAGTGTTTGAGCCACACAGCGTGTTAAAATCCTTTCACCCGTTACTTTATTTTACCACTGACCCCGTTGCACCGCAAGGTACCTTTTTTTGGTGTTAATAGTTTAGTATTCGTGACAGGTAGAGTTACAGTGTAAATACAAAGTAAACTTTATTCCCGAAGACAGTATTGGGAAACTATTAGTATTTTCATCGATCTTACAAAAAAATATTTTACACAAGTCCGATTTACCTTTCAACATTATTCAGGTATCTACGATTCGTATAGAATGTAACATTGCTACCGGTTCCTACTGTAACGGATTATCCTGTCATACAATATACGAATTTGCACTTGCTGTTGACCCTGGAAACTCCATTAATATCGAACCAAGAAATCTTACATTTCTGCCAATCGGTAACCAACGATCTGTAAATAATTTAACAATTAAAACAGTAAACTAAAATTCTGAGTTAGTTAACTTTCGGGCAAAAGAGATTATTGTTCGATTAGAATTAAAAAAACAAAATGGTTCTGATATTTGATAATCATTATCAGACAATCGATATGAGAAAAATATATAAATTTTAGAATATTAACAATAGTCGGTCGTTCTTGGAAAGTATAGGATTGAAAATTAGAGAAAACGATGGAAAAAAATAAATTGAAAATGTTTACCAATCCCGTCTACGATGAGTCAATTGCAAAAGAGGAAATACATACGTATCCAACTAAAATGAAATCGTACAACAATAGCGACGAATATGATAAATATTAATCAACAGGACGTATTTTTGGACATGAGTTATGCAGCGTTAATTATTGACGTTACAATCGAGTTATGTGGAGAAGCACCTCATCGGGCTCAAGTTAGATTAACCAACAACGCAGCTGCATTTCTCTTCCAATCTTTGAATACATAAGTTATGAATTAAATGGTCTTGAAGTGGACAGAGTACGCGATCCCGGCATAACAAGCAGTACTTAGAGCCCTACTATTGTACAACAGAAGTCAAAGCCAAGCACTTAACATTGTCAGTTGGAATTATGTAGATTCTCACACTGAGGGAACATTTGTACTTTCACAACAACAACAAACGCAACAATTTCTATTTTGCATACCTTTGCGTTTTATTTTCAGTTTATTTCATGATTATCGAAAAGTATTGTGAGGGCGACACAAGATTTTGCGTGGTTCGTTCACACACCAATAATAATTGTTATAAAACAAGTAATATTGCAAGAAAAGTAACATTCACCACTTCAAACATTGAATTACACGTAAAACACATATATCCAAGCGATGCAGTCAAATTGCGACTTTTAGAACAAATAGGTCAAAATAAGCCTATATTAATCTCATTTAGGCGTTGGGAAGTGCATCAATTACCTTCATTACGAAATGCTGATAAAGATGTGTGGGCTGTCAAAACAAGTACTAGTTTTGAAAGGCCGCACTATGTAATAGTTGTATTTCAAACAGAAAAATGTGATAATGTTCTTGTTAGTTTTAATTGCCAAATAATTTATCAAACAAGTCAGATTGTAGTTTTAACAGGCGTCCTTGTATTAATTATTTTACAATCCAAAGTAATCCCAAAATATTTTTTAAAATAATTTACCAAAAACTGGCGAATTTCACAGACACTTTCTTTTTGAAAATATTTTCGCAGATACTTTGTTTACTAAATTATCAACGCAATTGTTTACATACAATCTAGATTAACAGAAAATAAACATAACAGAAAATAATTAATCATAACACTCCTCCTTAATTATTTTACAATGCTGATATTTAAACAATTTTCTAGACAATGGTTTTGTGAATATGTCGGCAAGCTGGTTGGCACTTTCAACGTGTTCAAGTGCAACCGTCTTGTCGACATGAATTTTCTTGGAATTTCTGTTTCTTTCCCATCATGTGCATTTAACATCATCTGGATTGCTGCTTGGTTGTCGATCAGAAGTTTAACAGGTACGTCTTTCTTCAGAATTTCCAATTCGAGTCCAATCCCCTTGATCGAACAGACTTCATCAATTGCTGCTACTGCAGCGCGATACTCCGCCACAGCTGTTGATGTTGCCACTAGTCGTTGCTTCTATGCGTATCAAACAATCGGCCCTCCTCTCATGACAAGTACACCGGTGGTTGAGTGTTTCGTCTCAGGATCTCCGTCGTAGAATCCGAATAAGCGATGAGCTTGTCTCCTCCATCAAAAAAGATACCGAAGTTTGATGTCCCCTTCAGATACTGAAAAGTTCTTCTCACCATTTTCCAGTGACTCATATTTGCCTTTCCGTTGAAGCCACTCAAATAATTGACAGCAAAACAGATGTCCGGTCGAGAGATGATGGCCATGTAGAGCAGACTTCCAATTGCTTTTCTGTACGGGATAGTTGGTGGAATCAGTTGATCGTTCTGCTTGTCCTCTTCATTTGTTACCATTCCTTTTTCCATGGGTGTGAAACTTGGGTTACAACTGTCTGACTTGAAGCGTTTGATGATCTTGTTTATATACTTTGCTTGGCCAACAAAGATAACTTTTTTCTCTTGAATTTCCATTCCGAGATTTGCAAAAATTTTCTGAATCTTATTATTGTATGTAATTTCAAATTTCTTGTTTATGATGTCCAACATCTGGTAGATTTCAGCTTCATCACGACCTGCGATGAGTCCGTCATCCACGAATATGGTCATCATAATCGACTTGTCTTTGTTGTAATATAGACAAGGATCATCATCACTGCAAATCAGTCCAACTTCCTTCTCGAAGAATGTTGATACCGTGTCGTGCCAGTTTCTCGGTACCTGTTTCAGTCCATAAAGACTCTTATCAAGTTCGCAGACGTTGTCGGTGCCATCTTCGAACCCTTCCGGTTGACGCATTCCATGTAGAAAAGCTGTCTTAACATCAAAAACTACCAACTTCATCTTCACGGTGGCTGCATGACTTAGCATCAAACGGATTGAGGCATGGCGAGCGACTGGACTGAACGTTTCAGAATAGTTGATTCCCTTTTCTTGTTCAAAACCTCTTGCTACCAGACGTGCTTTCAATCTTCCATCGGCCTTTTCACGCAACACCCATTTACAAGTCAAAGGTTTGATATCTTCAGGGCATTTTACAAGCCTCCAAGTCTTCATTTGCATCAGGGAATCAAACTCTGCTTTCATTGCATGCTTCCATCCCTCATCTTTCAGAGCTTCAGAAATGGGAATATCTTTTACTTCTCCTATCATTGCTACGTTGACGTTTCTGTTGTAGAAATCAAGAACATAGTCCTTCAGTCTTCCTGGCTTCAGTATTTGGCTACGATCTCGCAGTCCTTCTCTTCTCCGACCTTGTACATTCATTTCTTTCTGACTTGGCGTTTCTTCATTTTCGTCTTCAGTTATTTCACCTTCAAAATTTTTTTAGGCCTTTTCTTCTATAGTTTGGGCTTGATCTGTCTCTTAATTCCTTTCTTCATTGTTTGGACTTGTTTCTGACGATTGAGTACTGGCTGACTTCACTGGCTTTTCTCCTGACTGGTATCCTCCTTCGCTGAAAATCACATTGTCCGAACAAATGACTTCTCTTTCTCCAGGAATGTAAATTCTATAACTCGAAGAGTGAAGATCATATCCAACAAAGATTCCTTTTCTTGACTTCCTGTCCAACTTCTTTCTAGTCAGGCTCGTGTCCAGAACCCAACAATCACATCCAAAAATTCTTAATTTGTTGATATCAATGCGACGACCGTACCACAAATCTGCTGGACTTTTTCCTGCGACTGTACTTGTCCCAATTTGGTTGATTGTAAACACTGCATAGTTTACAGCTTCTGTCCATAAATTGTCCTTCAAGTTCTTCGCCTGTAAAACTGACCTTGCTGATTCCACAATTGTTCTCATTTCCCTTTCGATTCTACCATTTTGTTGTGGTGTGTGAATATTTGAGAAGTTTGCGAGTGGTAGAGTTTTCAATCTCTTTGCCGTGATCAGACCTCAAGACTTTTACCTTTCTTCCGAATTGATTTTCAACTTCCTTCAAATAAATCCTAAGCTTGTCGGCTGCTTGATCCTTGGACTTCAGATAGTAGACAGTTCGGAAATGAGAGTAATCATTCGTGAACATCAGAAAGTACTTCGCTCCTCCCATTGACCTTTCGTTCATTTCTCCAAGATCTACGTGGATTAAGTCCAATGAACAGCTGTTTTGTTATTCTCAGGGTGTGTAACTAGGTGCTGCTTGACCAAAGCACATGCGTTGCAAACTTGATTGTTCCAGTCGTCTATAAACTTGATGTTATTTTTCTTCAAAATTTCCTTCACATACTTCAAGTTCTGATGTGCAAGCCTCTCATTTGAAGTTGCAATCAGACTGGTATTCTCAATTGGTTGACGAAACATGACCTTGTATAAGTTTCCCTCACGTTGAGCCATCGACAAAACTACTTGATTTTCCTTTGCCTTGATAATTGATACTTCCTTGTTACACTCTTCAGTGTGTCCTCGATCCGTGATTTGACTGAGAGAAATCAAGTTTGAAATTTAATCCAGGTACATAAAGTACATCTTCTATTGTAGCCAATTTCCATTCAACACCGTTGTAAGCTCCAGTTGGATGTCTCCAACTGATGTAGCCTTGAGTTGACGAGAGTCTCCCATGGTCAGTTTAATTGGCTGCTTCAATTCTCTCATGTTGACAAACCAGCTTTTGTGCGATGTCATATGTTGTGTGGCTCCACTGTCCTGGTACCAATTTTCATTTGCCCCTTGTTTTTGGTTCTTCAAATTAGAATTTGACAATCCAATGGCTACGTAAACTTTGCCTGACCGACCTCCGTATCTTCTATCATTCTTGCCTGGTCTCTAGTTGTCTGACTTTTCATCATTTCTCTTCAAACAGTCTCGGGCCAAATGTCCCTTTTGACCACAAACATTACAAGGATAATTTTGTTTGCAGTAGGCTAAATACTTTGCACACGGTTTGTTTGTGCAACTTTTCCTCATGTGGCCCTTCTCTTTACATTTGAAACAAGTGACTGACACTTTGTTTGTTTGGCTTTTGGTTACAGTGCTGTCTCGTCATCTTTCTCTGCTGCATCATCACAGCGTTGCCAGACGTTGACTCACTTGATCCTTCTTGTGCTTTGATTCTGTCTTCTTCGAGTCTCAGCTTCTCGATGAGGTTTGGTATTGTTCGCTGATTTCCTGCTACGTTATCCCAAGATGTGCGAAAATGGTACAGATGAGGTGGCAAAATTGATAACATTCGAGTCATTGCTCATTTTTCATAATTGTTTCCATCCAGAGAGGTTAAATCTAC
>NW_020438917.1:479071-511593 GCF_000699045.2 Agrilus planipennis | reverse complement strand
TAAATTAACTCCATTCTCAATAATGTAATAAACGCCAAATGAAAAGAAAATTTTTCGAAAAGAAAATTTCACTCGTCGTCCACATAATGGGATGACAATTCATATTTATTACATTAACTTAATTAATATTTCAACTTCTTTTCGAAAAATTCTAGTGACTAAAGAGCTGCTAACTGAAGATACAGAAACTTAAGTATACTTAAAGTAAATTAGATTTCAATGTTATAATGTAACGAAACATTTGTTGGTAATTAAAAATGAAATAAAAGCGTTATTGTTAATGGCTTGGCAAATGTTTTACATACCAGTAAGATGATGTCTTAAACTGGTAAACTTCCTGATAGGTATAAGGGTACATACTTATCCGATTTTAAATGTTGTCGATCGTGAACTTGATAATATTAATAAGACATCGTAGTAAGTAAGTACAAAAATTAATACCCTAGAAAAACGATCAGATAAATGTTCAGGTTGTCTGATATCTGAGACAATAAATAAATATATTAAACAGCAATATGTAAGAAAGGGTCGCCACGGATATTACAGGCGGATTATAAACATCTTTTGCCAATCAATTTTTACCTATGTACATGTAATAAAATATACGAAAAACACGACGAGATCATTTCAAAAAAATTATCTAGAATGGATTTCACTTACTTGAACACCGAATAAATACTAAATTAATAACAAACAAAACATTGCATGGTTCATGAATTTTTCACTTTAACTGACCTTTGTAAATGTCATATAATTAAAAAAAAAAATGGCACCGAAACTTTACTTCGCATGATACTAGCGTTTTTTTATTTCCTAGTTCTTTTTTTAAGTAGTAAGCACTGTTTGTGGCAGTAACCTGGCAGTGTAATTTCTCTTACATCACTACCATTACAAATTAAATTTACTAGAACACATTTAGTATCTACACAAAAATCACACAGTTTTAATTAAAATTAGCAATTTTGTAAATTCTAAATTGGCCTTTATCTTACACACGCACAAGAGCAAGTCCTTCTTTACTAGTAAGATTCATGCCAATTTCAATTTACGAAATTGCACTTATGTATATCAATAGCAACTGAAAGCAGTAACTTGAAATTCAAAATGCGAAAATTATATTTCTTTAAATTCAGGAAATGACTTTAATGTTCGATATTCAAAACGTCTGTGTAAAACGGAAAAAATATATTAAATGCAGAAAGCGACATTAAAGCCGGAAATTAAAAATGCCAAAATTGTATCTCCTTATAATTCAAAATGTGAAAATTATACGTTTAAGTTGACGACCTTTTCGCTACACGACGCTGCTCCTATGTTTAGTTTTGACTTTGACGATAGACTGCGCTGCACATGAGACTTAGTTCGCAGGCTCACCGTTATACGGTGCTTTTCAGCAATTTATATTTGTATACATACCCTGTCATATGTATTACTTTTACACTGCATTTATTTCAAATAAATTACTGATTGAAGTTATAAATTCTTTTCTTAAAATGTAGTCAAATGAAGTTTTAATTATCACAATTAAGAAAATCACTTGAAATGCATGATTTAGAACAACTGTGATCGAAAGAAATGCACAAATTTAATGTTAATTTAGGAAGGAAGGGCACCACAGACGTGAGTTTTAGGCGTTTTGGGAAAATTAATTTCTCATTGAATGTTTGATAATGAGAAACCGCGAATAACTTTTCTGAGTGCATGTACTCCCGCATTTGCAAATTTCAAGTTACATAAAAAAATAATAAGAACACACAAGGAGGAATGTCGAATGCCGATTTTTGATGTTTCCTTTTGAGTCCACCTTTCTGTTAATTACGCTGATAACGATCGACAAAAATTACCTTACGATTACAATCATAATGATATCGATGATGACGACGACGTTGAAGATATTAATTACTTAATAATTACAATAACTTAAATTATAAACGGCTTGCATAACAATAATACCGTGAATTATTATAGTTAACCGTTACAGTATGATCAAAATGAGACGAAATGGGAAACAAATGATAAAATACGAATGAGGAAATCACACGAACTACATTATGTATTAAAAAATTTAGCTAGTCTATTCTAATAACTAGAATTTAACCAGTGACATGGCAGTGTCTCAGGGCTGGTTGCAACTATTTAAACAAGTTCCCGTACGTCTGCGACGAAGAGAACTTAGCTTACGTTTTACTTACAATACATACACTCTATACTGTACACAGTGAAAGACTCCACAATCAATAATGCGAAATATACAATACTATGCGCTTCTCTCTTACCTTATCATAATAATCAGCTATCATTCATCTGTACTTTTTTGTCTTCTCTCTTCTCCAGTTTTACAAAACTCTGTGTGATGTGTTCAATTTGTTTCTTTTTGCGCTTGCTCGAACAGATCACAAAGTGTTTGTCTGAGAATTTTTGCTTGTTTATCACGTATTTTTTTTAGGTTTGCGCTGATGCTTGAGCCTTTTTGGTTGTTGTTGTTCTTCTTGTTGACTATTTCGAAGCGAAGGAAACAAAATGGGTTTTAAATTATCCACCGAAGACGGCTCCAACGAACGGATCGAAACAGTTTTCGACGAGCTATATTCATTTTCATTAACCCACTCATCTGGAGTACTGCAAAAGACGTGTACCGTTTTCTTTTAATCGAAATTATCAGATTAAATATTACTACTGTAATCCAATTTTTTTTAAGGAAGAAATAGGCGTCTTCAAAGAAAGTAAATTCAGTTTTTGTTCTCTTGATATCATGCAATCAGACTTTGCATTAAGTACACTTCTTGTGCTTCAGTGTTACTAATATGCTCACATAATAGTAATTTAATTTTTTGGTAACCCAACATAAATTTATAAACTTGCCAAAATTTATTAATTTTCGCTTATAAATAGGTGATGGGTGATTACAAAACTACACAATAAAAACTGCAAAATGTGATAATACGTTAGTTAACATAACAATTTTTTTTAATTTTTTTGAAAAGGAAAACGACATTTTCACATTTGAGTTGATATTTTACATTTTAGACACAGTTATAACGAGTAAAGAATTATTTAAAAAAATGGGTTAATACTTACATGTCAGCAGGGTGCCATTTGACTAGAAGTTGTTTCTGTCCATTCTTCTGCACCCTTGTTGCAAGCACCTGTCCTCGAAGCATCATAACATCCCCTGAGACTCCCTCTATCTGTCCCATAGTTCGCTTTTCAGTCATCCTTAGCAGACGATCCTGAAGTCCTTCCATAATCCCAGAATCGAAGAAATCAAACATTCGCGCTGAAATAAACAGAGCAGTCCCGTTTCATTGCTTTTACCTTTAAACTTTTCCTTTTGATTTATTACCTGACCAGGGTTGTCTTCTGAATCGAATCTTCTTCCCGTTCCTCTTGAACAATTTCGCCGAACCATTTTCCACGCTCTTCTTTGCAGTACCATTTTGAGATCCATCGCTGTTAAAATGGTTGTTGACGTGCCGTTCTAACGAAATCTGTAACAAATACAAAAGTTAACAATGTTTTGATACAACTCAAGGAAGCAGAAATTGAATAATAATTTTTTTCAATAAATACTCACTTGTGAGTTGAATCGCATGCCACATCCTTCGACTATACATCGAAAAGGTTTGGTACCAGCATGGGCAAGAACATGACGTTCTAACCATGACCGGGAACAAGAAGTGCGACCATGCACTTTACACCCATTCCATAAACACACGTACGTTTCTTGTGTTGCTTGGGATATCACATGTCTTACCTATTTGTGGAAGAAGATCAACATAAATTAACTCCATTCTCAATAATGTAATAAACGCCAAATGAAAAGAAAATTTTTCGAAAAGAAAATTTCACTCGTCGTCCACATAATGGGATGACAATTCATATTTATTACATTAACTTAATTAATATTTCAACTTCTTTTCGAAAAATTCTAGTGACTAAAGAGCTGCTAACTGAAGATACAGAAACTTAAGTATACTTAAAGTAAATTAGATCTCAATGTTATAATGTAACGAAACATTTGTTGGTAATTAAAAATGAAATAAAAGCGTTATTGTTAATGGCTTGGCAAATGTTTTACATACCAGTAAGATGATGTCTTAAACTGGTAAACTTCCTGATAGGTATAAGGGTACATACTTATCCGATTTTAAATGTTGTCGATCGTGAACTTGATAATATTAGTAAGACATCGTAGTAAGTACAAAAATTAATACCCTAGAAAAACGATCAGATAAATGTTCAGGTTGTCTGATATCTGAGACAATAAATAAATATATTAAACAGCAATATATAAGAAAGGGTCGCCACGGATATTACAGGCGGATTATAAACATCTTTTGCCAATCAATTTTTACCTATGTACATGTAATAAAATATTACGAATAAAATTTCCCATGAATGCTTGGCTACCANGTATTGCCTTTAATGATGTTGATAGATTAAAAAGTAGTGGTGACAGTGTGCATCCTTGTCGGGAATCCCTTCCTAATATTTACTTCTCCACGGTGCAATCCTATCTCTATAACTGCCTGTTGTTCTTTATACAAAGTAATTGTAAGTATTACCCTTCTATCTCTCTTTGTAACTCATCCCAACATTTTCAAGTACATTGTCTAAATCCACAAGTCCTATGAATATTTTTATATATCTTGAAAATTTTTATATTATCTACTTAGTAAAATTTTAGTTCAAGGTTACTGCAGGACAATTATTATTAATAAATTAAATAAATTAAGCTTCCGATCGATTACTATGACAATGATTAGTAATATTCCTCGTTCCAACAAACCTGAATGGCTCATTTGAATCACATCAATGAAAATAATTGGAATTTAAATGTCAGTAGAGTTGTTTGAAATAAACAATAAATTCAATGTCAAAAAGACAGTGAACTTTTAATTACTATAAAAAAAAAACAAAATTTACATACCTGGACATAAAATGAGTCAATTTGTACGTTTTATTACGATACCACACCTTATTAAGAAAAAAAACAATAACTTTGAAGAAATAAATAGTGATTTACTATGCTTGTGAATTAAAAAAAAAAAAGAATAATAATAAAACAAACGTGTTTCATCATACGAAAGCGTATCAACTGAAAGTGAAAACATAATTAGCATTTCATAAAAACAAGTGTCTCGATAAGCTTATCGTACAATGTATTCAATAAAAACACAAACTACACCGGAGACATGACCATACACAACGAATCAATTCCTTCAATACTAACTTAATATTGTATAAATGTTTTTCCCACAACAATAAAGACATGATGTAAAACGCGAGTGATAACAAAAACAACAACGGAGTAAGTGATTGGACGGGCTGTTAGGAAGATGATTATATAAACAATTGTTAATCAAGGTGATGATCGAATTCAATGGTTCTCCATAATTAAAATATGGAAATAACAAACGTCAATACTAAAAGGGATTTTTATTTAAATTTACCATAAACGGCGGTATGCTTAACATTGAGGGTATATTAATGCTAATTTTTTCTTGATAATCGCAAAGAAATAAAACCTTAAAGGAAAAATGGAATTGCATAGATTAATGATAAGTGAACATTTCCACTTGATACGGAAACGAAGGTAACATTTTTTATGTGGAAGGCATTTGACTTTAAAAGAATGTGCTCGTTGCATTCTTTTTTGTGTTAATGAAATTTCTAAGATTTTTTAACTGAATAAAATTGACAAATATATATAACGTGTAATTATACAACACGCTACTGAAGTGAAACTTCTTCAAACACACAAACATAACAGCATAGGGGTTAAGGAATTGGTTTAATGGTATTATTTGGACACTATGCTTCGCACGGGTGCAATGCTGACAGTAAATATACTATAGAATGTCTTTATATGCAATAATCACAGCTTTTTTGTCATTAGTTAATACAAACCGGCCGGTACCGCCGCAACCGCTATGTCGCTGCATTTTAAGTCTGTAATATCTTCGAAAATATTCATTTAAATTACATGCTGTAAAGGGCCATATTGATCTATATTAAATGCACAATGTATTTAAAAGTACTTAATTGGATAAGGATTAATGCTGTATTGCTTAAAATCGCTTCGTAAATAAGCCATTATTTCTCGTAAAAAGTAAAGGATAAAAAATGGTTATTGTGGGTTATCCCTAAGAGATAGACATATACCATCGCGGACTTTTTTGTAGACCTTTTTAAGGTGTACAATACTGTAGTATATTATTTTGATCTATCTCGTAGGGTTCAGCCAGCGTTTGCAATGTAAGCGCAAAAAATGTGTTTATTTACGACATCACATTAGAAACCTCTAAAATTATCAGTGTTTCTCTACTATATTATGCATGTATTATACATATAAACCTTCCTCTTGAATTACTCTATCTATTAAAAAAAACCGCATTAAAATCCGTTGCGTAGTTTTAAAGATCTAAGCATACATAGGGACAAACAGCGGGGGAAATACGTTGAATAATTTTGTTACATAGCAACTCGTATTAAACGAACTTACCCTAGAAGAAGTTTCATTTATTTGCATTATTTACTTTCACGAATTTGTAAGCTGTGATCTCCAAATTAATTTGTAATATACATTTACTTGATTGATAAGTATCAGCTTGCTTAAAATAACTGATAAAAATAAATTATATTATTAAGATTTATTTAAATATGTTCTAACATGAGGGTATCAAGAAGCATCCTTTTTACCAAATTTTGCTTTGCAATTAAAAAAGGAATTTGTGAAAACTTTATCATAATGAATGCATTATACGTACAAATAATAGTAACGGTTATTATGATACATGAACACATACTACTACCCAGACGTTTATTATAATACAAATAATAGTGTTAAATATGCACGTCACGTATTTAATATCGCAAAGGACGACAAACGGCTGTGACCACTGTATGACTTGAAAACCATGGGAAAACTCACAAGTACGTAGCATTATATTGTACTTAGAAACGATAATTGCATTTTACCTTAACGTCCGGCACCCTATATTCTGTAGACGCCATAAAACGATATTACATATTTATTAAAACAAGAAAAATATGAAGAAAATTGCAACGATTAGTCGGAAATAACCACAATTAAGGATTAAACGGATTGACGAGAATAATTTGAAGATTCTAGGCCAACGGAAAACATCCTGTACATTTTGATTGACCAGCATCAATCAGTGAGTGAAAGGGCTGAGCCTGTCCTAGCCCGATTGCGAAGGATTTTGAATTTTCTGTGCTGCACTACTTACTTGAATTTATTTTTAGAAGTTCAATGCTACAGACTCCAGCTATTTGATAGCCGTTCCTGAGAAAAATCGTCTTGACAGACAGACCGACAACAACATGATCCTATGTAAGTGGTTTGATAATTCCTATCAGTATTAGTATCTGTCTTAAATGACTGACTTTACCATAAACAACTTTTGCTACGTTTGTTTTACTATCTATCTAACATAATAGTAAAATGTTTATAGATATGTTTGTACATACACCGATTACGTGAACTTTAAGCTGTTGTCCAAGAAACTGCATAATAACTCGAATCAATCAAGTAAGGAATGCTATTAAATTGTAATAGTCACTATGACTTCGCAATCATTATAAGGATGTAATAAAGTTCGATTACATTATAATTAGGGACAGAAGCAGAATTCATTTTCGTAACCATCCAATAAACTGCAACAATTTAATGCTGTAAATATTGAACGAAAACGAAGGAACGGTTTTAGATCTTTACGATTTGAAAAGTGGAAGAAATTATGTCCAGCAAGTTAGCATTACCATTTAAAAAAAAAAGGTGCACAGAATCGTAAATATTGTGAAAAAAATAATGTTGCATTTGTTTTTTAAAAAATAATCAATGTAGTATAAACATGACAATCAAGTGCATAACTTATTTCAGTAATAATTAATATAATGGGAGAATCGTCAAAATTTTGTAGGATAATATACGGATATGTATCTAAATAGTTCTGAATTACAAAAATTAATAATTTATGGTAACTTTCTAGGTTACATTTTTAATAGATATCATGCAGGTACTTACACCAAACACATTGATGAAATCGGTACAAAAAATTTCTGATATCCCACACGGACAACAAAAACTTTGAAGTTCAAATACACTAGTTGAAAACCAACTGCAGAAACTTCTTTGAAAGTTTAACTACATACGTATTATATTATGTAATTATTTATATACTAACTCGACAAAAACTTGGAAACGTACATAACTCCATGTAACGAGTAAGTAAACACAAGAACGTTGTGGTAATATAATAATGGAAATAATACCCCATCTGACACAGACAGTGGCTGGTTTACGAATAATCCTACTATCTAAAAGCAAAAGCAAAAGCTAGTTCGGAATATCAGGTTTGGGACCCCTAACGTTTCTTAATACCATTTATAACGCATAATAAACTTGTGAGTCTAGGACAAACCTCCAGACCATGTAGACAGCAGCGTATCATACAATATTTATTGGTCAACAAATAAAAGTCTAGTTTTTAATGTGAATATCAGAAATTATTTTAATTTTTTAGAGTAGTAACAGTTCTCCTTTCGAGAAGATTTTAATAACAGAAACAATAGAAGATTATAATTACAAGGAAATTATATTTTTGTCTGCGTAATNGTATGTTTTAAAAAAAACAATGATTAAAATTAAATTAAATGATTAGTTACAAAATATTGTTTTCACGAAATTACATAATAATTAAAGGTTTCACGTGAAAACTTCTTTAAAAGTTTCCAAGATGTTTCTTATTTTTGTAATTTCCACTGAATAAATCAGTAATTATTACTTAATTTGAAGACAATTACTGCAAAATTAAGTTAATTACCAGATATTAATAAATTAGTAAGAAATAACATTTTCAATAACATTTCTTGTTAAAATTCTATTTTAGAACACATTTTAGATTAAATAATAAACTTATTCAAGCAACTACAAGTAAGATCCTCAATCAGGAAAAGGATTATTGTAATTTCCGAACAAAATTGTGATTAATATTTTAGCATTAACATTTAAGGGATTAATAAAAAGTTTACCACCTCACGATTTCTTAATAAGTGATATCATATCAAAAATATACAATCCGTAATAATAAGTAGTTACATAAAAAAGCAAATTTTTGAAGCAAGTTTCTTAAGATATCGAAGGCCTACAAAGTCTCTACATAAGATATTTATTTATATTTGTTCAAATCCAGCATTAAAACTCGTCGTTATATGACAGTATTAAACCAGTTTAGTAGATAATAAATCTGACAGCGAGAAATAATTAATCGGTTAACCAGTATCGGGATAATTTTCACATATTTGTCTTTTAAAACAAATGCGTGTGCAAGTGTGAAACGCGTATTATATACCATTGGTGACCTTAACAGATAGTTGCTCTTTAAATGTGTTACATACACAACCATTTCCTAATAGCAAGCAAACTTGCTCAATAAATTTTCTTACCGCCGATATGGGACAAGTAACGTAAATTACTATTGTACTTACAATGCGCGAAAGCCTACTGTTACATACAACAACAACTAACTTAACGATAACTAATGTGAACGATAAATTCCAAGGTAAATTTCGACGATTTCCTTCAAGCCGTTCACACATTAACTTCCCTAATACTGAACATGGACAGAATAACAATATTTAACAAAAATTTCAATTACGTCTCTATATCTCTAACTGTCCATTATGCCAAAATTTGCCCATTTTAATTCGTAGTACATACGTGGACGTCTACAGCTAAATCTATTTTGTGTATGTAATTGTTTTTCGTTTGTGCTAGACTTACGTTCTACCCATTGGACTATTGACAAAATGGTCTCTGTGGCAAAATTGCCAATCATACCAATTCATCATCATCATAAGATCGTCAGTCCTAAGACTGGTTGAACACGCGCCTCCACCCTTTCGTATACTGAGCTAACCTTCGCATTTCCCTAAAACTAGAACATCCCACAACTTTAACTACTTCTGTAACAGTAAGAACAAGACTTCTTTTTGTTAAAAGCGACTCGACCTTGCGTTATCCTTTGCTTTATGTCTCTATACTGCATCCTGAATTATCTAACTTTTTAGATGCCGAAAATCAGAAACTTCTTCTAATTTTTCGTCTCCTATCTTTATATTTATTCTTTCTCTACTTTTTCTTCCAAAATTTTTGTTTTACATTTAGTTGATACCACACTGTACAAAACAGGTCTACTGTTAACTCGTACAAAAATGGATTATTGGTGTAACACCTTCGGCAAAAATCTGTTACCTATACATATAGGTGGTATTTTTAAAAGTTAGCTAGAAAAACGATCCTAATTTATATTACAACATCTTAAACTTCTATAATTAGTAGGAATCAAAATCCTTGTTGATTAAATCTACACAAATGATGTATTAAATTGATAATATGATCGATAGGGTTATACGAGGAACATAGCTCGCTGCAAAGAACGTTTGCTGTGCTGTTCGATTGCACAAAAGTGCACGGTTGCATTTTAAGCATTGCACAGCCGCGAAAGCCGATCCGAAGGCTGACTTTGATGTATGATTGGAATTCGCTTATTGATTGTGTTCCACGTTTCTTATCCACGGGCACATGTGTGTACGTACGTTAAAGAGACGCATAACTTCCTAGGTAACAACAGCGAGCAAACAACATACAAAAACGCAGAAAAGATTGATGAGAAGAGATGCATGATTCATGACAGCACAATCACATTGTATATATACAAATACACGTACATACATATGTATGTATCTTGTACATATGTATATAAATACACTTATGATGATTGGTAAAGCAAGAAAAAAAATGATAATAATGAAAAGGATGCTGTAATGCATAGCTTGGTTCCCAGGATAATAAAAAAGTACATTACATGGATAACTAGCCAACTGATTAACTAGACATTGCAATCCGATCGTGACAAGTCTGTTTAGAGGTGAGCCAATAATGAAGACTTTCGAAAGTCTCGTCTGTGATGTCGTTCATGCTAACTTGGGGTTTATTGGGTACGTATCAGCATCATAACGTCGTCAGTTCTAAGACTGGTTCGACACACACCTCCACTCTTCCCTATCCTTAGCTAATCTTTGTATTTCCCTAAAACTAGAATAACCCACATCCTTCACTGTTTGTGAACGGTATTCTAATCTAGGTCTACCTCTATTCCTCCTAACTCTCGTTTCCGCCTCTAATATGTCACCAACTAGACCTTCATGCCTGAGAAGGTGCCCTACCAACTTATCTCGCCTATTTCTTATTGACTTCCATAGAGTCTCCTGTTCTCCTATTCTATCTAATAGCTCTTCATTTCTAACCTTCTCTATCCACGGTATTCTCATCATTTTCATTTCGAATGCTGCTAACCTTTTTTTTTCCGCCGTGCCCACCGTCCATGTTTCGCACCAGTACAGCGCCGCGCTCCAAACAATCTCTTCCGAATTTCTAAATTAACCGTTCGCGAACATAGAAGGGTCTTCTTTTTATTGAAGGCGACTCGACCCTGCGCTATCCTCTGCTTTATATCCCTACCACTCCTTCCGTCCTGACCTATCTGACTTTCTATAGACACCTAAAATTAGCCACTTCTAATCCTTCGGCTCCTATCTTTATATTCGCTCTTTCCCTACTTTTTCTTCCCTTGCACACCAGCATTTTTGTTTTATTTTCATGCAATACTGTTTTGTCAATACAGCTTTCATTTTATTTATAGCAATCTCTAGCTCCTCTTTGCTGAATGCTAATACTGCTATGTCATCTGCAAATCTAAGCATACTAATCTTTTGCCCCTGTATATCTATCCCTACAGTTGTATTGTCCTTAATGATGTTGATCGCGTCTTCGATGTATAGATTAAAAAGTAGTGGTGACAGTGTGCATCCCTGTCTGACTCCCTTCCTAATATTTACTTCTCTACGTTTCAGCCCCAGCTGTGTAACTCCATGTTGCTTTTTATACAAACTAAGTATCACTCTTCTATCTCTGCAACTCATCCCTACATTCTTAAATATATTTAACATCTTGTCTCATTTAACATTGTCAAAAGCTTTTTCTAAATCTACAAATCCTGTGTTTCATTTTTCTATCGTTTTCTCTATATTTACCAGTAAAGCTAGAATGCCCTCCCGCGTTCCTCTATTTCTTCTAAACACAAATTGATCTTCCTCTAATAGTTCTTCCGCCCTTTTTTCCATCCTCCCCTATACAATTTTAATTACGTATACATATCGGTATAAAATATTTCTTGTGGGATAAAAATCTACACAGCAAAATATCCCGAACCCGAAAATTAAATTGAAAAATTGGTCATTGTAGAAAACACGTTAAGTTGATGTACTCTTAGACAGTGAATACGAAATTGGTCCTACAAAGGTCTACCACCTTATAATTTTATTCTCAAAAACAAACAAATCAAGTTAACATCATTTGGATTTTGAGGTTTAGATATTTCAAAATCTTGATCTCAATCAAATAAAAATATAATTTGGATATTTTGTTTGTATATTCTCATCATTATTTTAAATATACTGCTAATGGCAGGTAGGTAACTTATGTCAAGTCCTTGTTTTTTTTTCACTTTACATTTACACCAATAAAGAGATAAATTTAGTCTTGAAATATTTACGAGTGTTTTCTACACATTGGAAACGCATAATAGACGCAACCGTAGGATATTTCGTCAACTTCCACTAATCTTTAGAGAGAAGCGTTTTTGTTTGCAGTTCTGGGACCAGTTTGGGTCAAAACTGTATTTATTGTACCCTCACTCACATTTGTCCTGCTCATTTTCTCTGTTTGAACACGGTCTATTAGTTGTCCTTGAATCTACCTTTTATTCAGTCTATTGGGCACCGACCGTCAGTTTCAGTTCGTTCATATTTACAGCCGAAAAGAATTTCACTACAGCCGGATCGGAAAACATCTGTTACCTATATATACAGGTAGTATTTTTAAAAGTTAGCAAGAAAAACGATCCTAATTTATATTAAAACAATTTAAAACTTCCATAGTTAGTAGGAATCAAAATCCTTGTTGATTAAATCTACACAAATTGGTAATATGATCGATATCGTTATAAGAGGAACATAGTTCGCTGCAAAGAGCGTTTGCCGTGCTGTTCGATTGCACAAAAGTGCACGGTTGCATTTTAAGCATTGCACAGCCGCGAAAGCCGATCCGAAGGCTGACTTTGATGTATGATTGGAATTCGCTTATTGATTGTGTTCCACGTTTCTTATCCACGGGCACATGTGTGTACGTACGTTAAAGAGACGCATAACTTCCTAGGTAACAACAGCGAGCAAACAACATACAAAAACGCAGAAAAGATTGATGAGAAGAGATGCATGATTCATGACAGCACAATCACATTGTATATATACAAATACACGTACATACATATGTATGTATCTTGTACATATGTATATAAATACACTTATGATGATTGGTAAAGCAAGAAAAAAAATGATAATAATGAAAAGGATGCTGTAATGCATAGCTTGGTTCCCAGGATAATAAAAAAGTACATTACATGGATAACTAGCCAACTGATTAACTAGACATTGCAATCCGATCGTGACAAGTCTGTTTAGAGGTGAGCCAATAATGAAGACTTNAACCTCAACTAATGTGCTCTTTTTAGTTACGTGTCATGTTTATAAAGTGAGTACGCACCTAATTTACAGTAATTTCACTTCCGCTCACGTACTTCCGCTTGTTTTCCTCCACGGCTTCTATAGCACACATAAATTTTCCTATCAACAACTGCAAATCACCGACGAAACAGTTACAAAAACTATTTGATATTTTGAGACACTCACAAGGGGGATAACAATCGAAATAATTAAGTAGCGAATGAAAAAACGCCTTATTACTTTTAGCAGTGAGTATTTCATAATTATGCCCCGTTTAAAATTCCCTTGGTGTAAATCTTATGCAACAATCTAGTAATTTTTTGTAGTAAAGTTTGCCGAGAGCAAATGTTTGCTGAAGCCTCCCACAAAATTGACCGTTTATTATACACGTTCTGCATAAATATTACATAGAACAAACTGGAAAGTGTCAAAACAAACTTCCAAATATAAATATGCAAGAGGACGACAGACAGTTTCATTTGCATACGCGTACATGGACAATATGCATCAATGGACAAAATTTTACTGTGTAATAGAAAGCAGATTTACCCGAAATGATTAGTTTTTACTAACACTACTACGTACTATTTCTCTAATTTATTTTTAACTACAATTTAAGATTTCTACAGTCGTACGGTGGTATCTACCAAGTAAAATAATTTTATTTTTGCTGTTTTATTAGTAGGAATTTGTTGAACTTGTAGTTGACTCCTCATATTCTACAAACTACAAGCATGATTAATTTATAAGCGAGTACTTTGAACTATTCTGTAATATTATGTTCATTTGCATAATAAATCTTTCGGCATTATAAATTTACATATATACATCATGACCCGGTCGACCGAAAAATGTATACGGTAGCTATGTGAACACGTTTCAAACTGCTTACTTATTAATTACAGCACTAGATATCAAANTTTGAGACACTCACAAGGGGGATAACAATCGAAATAATTAAGTAGCGAATGAAAAAACGCCTTATTACTTTTAGCAGTGAGTATTTCATAATTATGCCCCGTTTAAAATTCCCTTGGTGTAAATCTTATGCAACAATCTAGTAATTTTTTGTAGTAAAGTTTGCCGAGAGCAAATGTTTGCTGAAGCCTCCCACAAAATTGACCGTTTATTATACACGTTCTGCATAAATATTACATAGAACAAACTGGAAAGTGTCAAAACAAACTTCCAAATATAAATATGCAAGAGGACGACAGACAGTTTCATTTGCATACGCGTACATGGACAATATGCATCAATGGACAAAATTTTACTGTGTAATAGAAAGCAGATTTACCCGAAATGATTAGTTTTTACTAACACTACTACGTACTATTTCTCTAATTTATTTTTAACTACAATTTAAGATTTCTACAGTCGTACGGTGGTATCTACCAAGTAAAATAATTTTATTTTTGCTGTTTTATTAGTAGATACGAATTTGTTGAACTTGTAGTTGACTCCTCATATTCTACAAACTATAAGCATGATTAATTTATAAGCGAGTACTTTGAACTATTCTGTAATAATATGTTCATTTGCATAATAAATCTTTCGGCATTATAAATTTACATACATACATCATGACCCGGTCGACCGAAAAATGTATACGGTAGCTATGTGAACACGTTTCAAACTGCTTACTTATTAATTACAGCACTAGATATCAAATCTCTAATTAATAAGCGTTACAATGTAGTTTCTGAAAAAATAATTGCAAGTTATACAAAACTCTTAAACGCTGTTTTCCGCCTACTGAGCTTTGTAACCGATGTTGTTATAACCAATTTCCACTATAGTGGAGTATTCCTAGGGTTGTATAAATAAGTTAATTACAAAAACAACAGTCGTAAAAGTAAGCAAGTGTATACATTTTAAATAACACGTTACCTACTTTTTTACTGCTACTTAATTTTTTCACAATGACCTGTTAATTGACAGCGGACAATAAAAAAAGGTCGAAGAAACACTTTAAAACATATTCATGCTCCAATTTTTTCTAGTTCTTGTGGAATAATGGGGACGTTCATGAACGGCTTTACGACCAATTGTATTTAACGCGATTTTTTTTATGTGAACCATCCAAATTTCTACACTTCGGTGAGCAAAGTCGTTTGGAGGTAAATGCTGTGAGAAAATTGAATTTTAGACGTAAAACTATAGGCATGGTAAATAGAAAAGAAAAAAAAATTTGCAAAGAAATCGAGAAAAAGGATTTTCATAACTTACCCGATAAACTTATTGGGAATCGGACATTTTCAGAAACATCCTGCGGGGGCGGTCAAAATTCAAGAGATCTTTCAAATGATAAATATCGCTTGTGGTCAAACTGATCTCGAAAAAAAATCGTGGGAGGGC
This sequence comes from Agrilus planipennis, assembly GCF_000699045.2. Taxonomy (NCBI): domain Eukaryota; kingdom Metazoa; phylum Arthropoda; class Insecta; order Coleoptera; family Buprestidae; genus Agrilus; species Agrilus planipennis. Next base: position 495,585 of record NW_020438917.1, on the reverse strand, counting down.
CGGTGGGTCTGTTCATAAGAGAAACGGTAGCAAATACCTTTGCCGCCGATTCTTTTCGAGTCCACCAACCCAAAAGTGGAATGATCACAAGCCCAGACTTAACATCAACCGACAACTAATCAGAGATCATCCTGACCGACAAAGAAGCACTGACCCAAAAAAAAAAATAGCTTGACAATGGGATTAATTATGATATAAACTACCTGCACAACAGCAAAAATACCGTTCACTTTAGCTCTTATTAATTTTATTGAAAATAATTATACTCTACATAAACGTATGTTAAGGATGTTTGGGAGGTACAATCGGAGACAAGAGTACATAATCAGTTTCAGTTCGTTCATATTTACAGCCGAAAAGAATTTCACTACAGCCGGATCGAATTCGACATTCCCGCCATTTGTAAAAAAAAAATATTTACAGGACAGAGGACAAGTGCGATCTTAATTTCCGCAGAAAAAATTTCGATAGTTTTTAATTACTGTATTCATGGGCTTGCACTCTTATTTTGGTTGACATTTTAATACAATACAACAGGGATAGGCAGGATACCATNCAATTATAAATATTATCATTATATTATCAAGTAAAAACGAGATTTTCAGCTAATTTTTCATTTTTTCCTCGATAACCATTTAGTGAATTTGAATAACCTTACGCAAAAGTGATTATCCAGAGTTCATGTTAGTTATTATAAAAGTTTGAAATTTCTGGTAGATTTTTTTCTGTTAATAAAAATAAATTTAATCAGTTCGGTTAACGAATCTCCATAAAATGACGTGTAAAATTACGATTTTTTAAAGTTTCAATAACTTTTTAACGGTTTAGTGAATCGATCTGTAATTTTTACAGGATTTTTAGAATTGAATGAGGAACGTTCTTCCAAATTTTTATTTGTCTCGTAGTTTTTGACATACCTCCCAAACATCCTTAAAAGTTTTTCGTTAATCTTTTTAATTGCGTACCGCTGAGATGAACGATATGCAAATAAATAATTATCAAACATAAGTAGAATGGTTAAGTAAGAATTAATTACAATAATAATATTATGAAAGGTATATAGATCGTCATCATCATCATCATGATCGTGCTGCGCATTGTCGAAAAGCGAGGTGAACGAGCCCCCCAAGGTCGCTGCACGCGGGGGTCAAGTTCAATTGGGGACTGATATTTGGCCAACAGTTAACTCTTCCTCTAAGGACAACATAAGATGCTGCAGGTGTATTATTTTCTAATGTATTTTATTTTATCAAGTTCGTGGAAGATTACGTAAATGGAGCGTATCTAAACCAGATCAAAGGGCGGAGGGGTTTCGTTACTGATAGTACATAGCACTTATCCCTTATTTTTGATTAAAAGTTCTGATATTCTGGATATCGAAATATATTAATCGTCATTTAAATCCATGTCTATCCAGCTCTAAAATTTGTATACAAAATTTTCGAATATGCAGTAAAACAAAAAAAAGTTTCGGTAAAATTTAAAATTCATCGGTATTGCTGAAAAGTCTGTTTACCCATTTATTTCCATGTCTTTTTGACGAAGTAGAAGCGTTTTTCTTTACTATTTGGACAAAAATTCTAGCGGTTTTTCTTAGTGTTTCCCTTGTATCTATCTCTTACATTTTCCAAATAATTTTCCATTGACCGTCGGCGGAATTTACCGTTGCTGTGCGATTTCTATGTTATACAAAATCCTTGTGGAAACCGACGATATGCATGCATGTTTGTATGCAAATATAATGAATGCCGGTTGGTTGGTTTCTGGTTGTTGTTGTTGTTGCTGCTGCTGTTATAATACACCTCTCTCGATGACGGCAATATTGGCATGCATTCACGGTCAGGGTTGGCATGGTCCGTCTGTCCAACATTTCGAAGGAGGAACAGGCCGCGCCAGCCGGGTCACGAAATTTGAACGAAACGCCAAGGTCGGCCGTGAGCTTTTGCTTTCCGGTATAATATTCGCGAAGGAAAATTGCAACACCTAGACAGCATCATTACCGCTATTTAACACCGCATGTTTTCAGTGTCGACCTGAATTGATGCGAGGACCAGGTTCAAAATGTTAAGGCAAACTGTTTATTTTCTATCGAAGATGACTTAATAAATGGCCAATTTGTTTGGTCTTCAGTTCTTATTATTGTGCAACCAAAAAACACTGGAGCTTTTTTCGTAATCAAAAATTTTGTGCAATAAACGTTTTTCTTTAATTTTCCATGTTAGTATCACGAAAGCGTTTCTAATGTTTGGATATTCTTTGTTTCCATTCATCTGATAAAGCAAACAGGAAAAGGGAGATTATCGGGAAATGGTTATCGAACATTCTTGTTGGTTTTCAATGCGAAACAATCTGTCCATCCGGAAAGAAAAGCAAACGTATCAAACAAAGACAGACTAAATATCAATCAAAAACTTCTCAAATGGCTATTTGTATGCCCTTGACTTTTTTATATTTTTTTTTTGTGGCATCCACTTGAGTGAGAATGGAAATATATCAACGAGTAGAAAATCACGTACAAAACTATGGAATTCTGTTGATAAAAAGTTGGAAAAATCTATCCAAGTTTCAATTTTTTGTATGCTATTCGAGAACACAGGTAACAATAAAAGCACTGTCTCGTCGTGGACATGATATTAGATAATTATCTTCGTTGCAATATTGCAGTATGATATAGTTCGTTCACGTTATTCCAAGTTTCACAGTGAATGCCCAGACGAACAAAGGCGTTTTTCCGTTTGCGGTACACGAATAATGCATATTTACGGACGTTCGTGACATGGAAAAAAATAGTATTATGCCGAAGCCATTTTATACGATTTCACGCACCCATTTGATACGCTTTTTGCCAACGAAGATGAAAAGATCCAATCGTGCTTTCGAGCCGTAACTGCGCAGGGTGCTCAAAGTCTTCACAACCGAAAGAGCGTGCAGAATTTCGAATTAGTTTAATCCACACAATTGATAAGTTTTCTGAAAGTGTCTAATATATTTCATCATCATAAGGTCGTCAGTCCTAGGACACGCATCTCCACTCTTTCCTATCCTGAGTTAATCTTCGCATTTCCCTAAAACTGGAACAACCCATATCCTTAACTATTTGCAAACAGTAATCTAATCTAGGTCTACCTCTACTCCTCTTAACTCCTGTTTCTGCCTCTAATATGTTTCTGACTAGACCTTCATGCCTGAGAAGGTGTCCTTCCATCCTACCTCGTCTATTTCTTATTGACTTCCATAGATACCTCTGTTCTCCTATTCTTTCTAATACTTCTTTATTTATAACCTTCTCTATCCACGGTATCCTCATCATTCGCCGGTAACACCACATTTCGAACACTTTAACAGTCTTTTTCAAATTTCTAAATTAACTGTTCGCGAGCATAGAAGTGACTTCTTTTTATTGAAGGCGACTCGACCCTGCGCTATCCTCTGTTTTATATTCCTATTACTCCTTCCGTCCTGACTTATCTGACTTTCTAGATACTTAAAATCAGCCACTTTTTCTAATTTTTCGTTCTTTATCATTATATTCGCTCTTTCCCTACTTTTTCTTCCCTTGCATACCATTATTTATTTTCATGCAATACTGTTTTATCATTACCGCTTCCATTTTATTTAAAGCTATCTCTAACTCCTCTTGCTAATACTGCTATATCATCTACAAATCTAAGCATACTAATACTAATCTTTTGTCCCTGTATATCTAAACCTACAGTTGTACTGTCTTCAATGATGTTAATCAAGCCTTCGATGTATAGATTAAAATATACTTATGAAGAGAAAAATGTCAGAATGAATTGGAAAAAATACAAAAATGAACAAAACTCACAGATTGTGAGGACAACTGATAGGTAAGAAAAAAATGCTGTGTTCTCCCCTTTTGTTGTGTTTGCGCCGTTTGCGTTTATTACAATTTCCGGGTATCAATAAATTTCGGTTTACCGTTACGGAAAATTTCTCAATACAGAAAATATCGAACAAAGATCAGAACCATAATGGTTACTGATACCGGAAACATTAATACGTACGTATAAATGAACTTGAACTTTTAGTATGTAGGTAAGTAAATACTAAATTGATTATTAATTGCTAAAACTATTAATTAGTATCTTGAGAAATTAATCGTTAGGTAGGTATGTCAATTAGTAAACGTATTCAATAGGATATCACATTCATTCGACTAAGTTTTTATTAATAAATCTTTCCAATCATTAGTTGGATCAAATCTTTTCTTGAATTATTCAAACATCTAAAAAATAAGAGGATTTTTTCATTTTCTGTTTTCGATGACGTTATTTTTGAGATTTTGTTCCTAAAGAAAGCCGAAACCCTTATAAGGTCCACTTTGTTGTGTGGTACCTGTTCGATAAACATCTTACTGATCTTCAAAACCTGTAGGGTACTTCTAGCTGAGATTCGACATTCAAATTTGGACTGAAAGATATTACGGTAGTAATTCAGGAAAACATTTGAATCTTAAATTTTCAAAAACCATTTTAAACTCACATTCCACTACATATTTCCTTAAATATTAAAATTGAAAGATTCTTTTCAATTTTCGACTAAAAATATTTCCTTTTTTATCATTATATATCATACTGGGGTTCAATTAAATTTTAGCAAATAAGAAAAATTTTGAAGATACTAACGACAGTAAAAGTAAGTAGCACTAACCAGAGAGAAAAGTTACCTTTGATGTAAAAAAAATTGATAGAGAATTATTAGCAACAAAAAAGCATTAAGAACGAACGACATAGCTTTGTGTTAGGATATAATGGAGAATGCAATCAATTTAACGCACTGATTTGAAGCTATTGATAAACCTTTTGTTTCCATTACTCACTTGTAGCAAAACAATGGTTGCAGATTGTCTTCAGTTAAGAAATAAGGGCATGAGGTGTATTATCGAATGTAAGGTTAATGATACCTGCTTTTCATTATACCAAAAACAATGCATAGTTTAGATAAAAAGCAAACGCCATAATATTCTACAATCACGAAGGAAAACCTTTTACCACAACGTACTACATAGATAACCGGCATCCTTCGCGAGCAATTAGTTTTATTCGAAAGTAATTGTTCATTTTATGAAGTAGCACAAGAGGAAGTCTTCCGAGAATTTTGTTTAACGAAAAATGGGATAACTGCGAATGTGTATTCAACAAAAAAACTCAAAAAACTGATATTAGATTCTTCACAGGTTTCAAAATTTTTACTTAATATTACAACGATAATGGTACATTTTTAATGACAAACATTATCCTTACTATTCACTGAAACAACTTCAGGGTTGAAATGTTTTCTGGATATGTACTGAAGGTATTCTCTGTGGATGCTGCAGAATAGTTTCCATCATTTCCTAGACATCACACCGCTAAATACCGACCCGGCTACGGCGGCGGAAGAAAAAGAGGAAGAAGAAGTCACCGGCGCGGCGTCGTCTTCGTCTTCTTCTTTTACCGGGGCAACAACAACAACAACACCACCAACAGCAGCACGCCAACGACGGTGGAATAGTCGCGATGACGGCAGGCAAGGAGGCGGCGCGGTACGGCGGCGGGCGCAAGATGCCGATGCACTTGCACCTAAGCAAAGGGTCAACGGACCTACTACAAGGTCACTTGGACGATGCAACTTTGGCCGCGCGGGTTCATAACATCATCTATGCATACAACAACATAAACACACTCACATACCTACTACATGGATGCAAAGATGAGACAACGTGCCTCATTGTAATAAGAGAGCAGAAGATTTTAACACGTCAAGGGACAGTATTCTTCTATGAGAATTTTGTGAAGATTCACTGGATGTGAGACGTACAAAATGGGTAAAAGTACTACCCATTTAGCGACAAATTATAGTCCTTTCAGTATTTCTGTACGCTGTTTCAATTTGGATATACGATATGTGTAGTGCCAGTTTGAAATGATACCCAGGTAGGAGATGTCGCACTTGACGATAGTCCAAAACCTGGGCTAGTAGTAGGAAATCAAGCATAGGATTCCCAATATTGTCCCAAAGGCTAGATACATTAACTCTTTCCTAAGTTTAATCCAATAGTGAGGTAGAAAAGCATTAACTTGTCAATATTGGTCCAAAGTTTGGGCAATCTTCAAACACCAAGGCTAGGTTTATTTAGGTTTTTCCAAGTCTGATATGATTTTAGGCAAACAAGTATGGATTTGTCAATACTGGATCAAAGTTCGAGCAATCTTCAAATACGAAGGTTGGGTCCAATAATTCTTCTCAAAGCTTGGTCCAATATTGGGGCAGCCAAGCACTGACTTGTCAATATTGGTCCAAATTTGGGCAATCTTTAAATGCCAAAGTCGGTGAAGTATGGGTTTGTCAGTATAGGATTAAAATTCGAGAAATTTTCAAATGCCAAGGCTAGGTACATTAACTTTTCACCAAGTTTGGTCCAGAATTGGAGCAGCCAGACATTGGCTTGCCAATACTGATTGAAAATTTGGGCAATCTTCAAATGCCAAAGTTAGGTTTATTCATGTTTCGCCAAGTTTGATCCAATATTGGAACAGTCAAGCGTTGGCTTGCCAATACTGGCCAAGTTTGGGCAATCTTCAAATGTCAAGGTTAGGTTTATTCAGGTTTCGCCAAGTTTGATCCAATACTAACCATTCAAGTATGGGTTTGTCAATACTGAATGAAAGTTCGGTCAAACTTCGAGTACAAAACCAAGCTGGGTAACGAAGTATTGGTGAAGATGGAAGGCGACACAGTTGCCCAATCTCGAGTTAATATTGTTCACCAATTCTTGACCTAATATTGGCTACCCAATTTTTGGCTAATATTGTTGGTCAGTCCAATCATGAGTTAGTACTGTTCACCAAGTCAATATATATACTCTTTGCTGATAAAGAAATCACGTGTAGTTGCATTTAATATTTCAAAGAGAATTTTATTTAACTTCTTTAATCCATCTGATGAGGTCAATCGGCCGGTTTAATACGATATTACTATATATATGCATGCGCAGGGCTAACCTAAGGTAAAAATTAGACAAAGCCTATCGATGCAACAGAATACAATTTCCACTGATGCAACATGTAATTTGAACTACATACATACATAGTTGTTTAACCATATCAGGTGAACAAATTGAAACAAAAGCAAATAAGAAATTAATTACTTAGTTGCAAAATTTTAACGTAATACGTAAATACTTGCAATTTTTAATACTAATACCTAATAACTGTAATAAAACTGGAGTTATAATGTACAGAAGATTAACATGTCTTTCATTCCAAAGGAAGAATTTAGTCTGCAAATCAAGTTTTTCCTATGTGATTATCTTGTTCAGTCTGTTCAGTTCTTCCCGGGGCGTTTAGTCGTTATCAGATAATTTTCTGGATATCGCTAATTGTACCACCTGTTTTCATATACTTATCTACCCCTTTCTGCAAATACATACACTTTAACACATGTACCTATATATAAATATAGAAACCTTCATTGAGAAACACTTTCCCTTCTGATATGAATATTATACCATTTCATGCGTACGTAAGGGATACACATATGTAGAAGGGGGTTAAAACATATGTATCGCTAAAGGCAAACAAGGGCAATACTATGGAAGATAATAACTAAAGCTGAGGTTGGTTGAACCGTGTAAGTATATTCAAAAAGTACCTACGAGCTTTCACGTTATATAATATGTTGTGTATGTATCACGCGGATTATCTGTCTTACTTGAAAGAGGATGTGCTCAAAAGAATGTTTTGCCTGGTATATAAAAAAAGAATATAAAAGATTCCATTATGGTTGATGATAGTGTTGTAACGGTGTCTATCTTATTCTTACAAAAGGGCGAAATTTCAACGAAAAAAATAAAAAAGATTCAATAAAGCAATGTTAATTTTGCGGATTATATTTGGTCCTTCGAGCCGGATATGCTAAGTGTGTAAATTATGGACAATAAAACATTCAATACTGCGCTTCATTAACAGGCCGAAATATCCAATAACACATGCATTAACATTCAAGTGCATCATTATAACCAAATACTCCCTCTCTTCTTCCTGGACTATGTGCGTGAGTAAAATTTAAGGGATTACCGAACAATTATTATCATATGGACAAATGAGTGACATTAAGTATCATTTCATTTATCGCGTTAATAAGCTTACGAACAGGTAGCGTACAATACGCACCAAAAAAGTACACCTGTTCTAAAGGAAGATAACGCGTATGCCTCGTTATTCCATTGTTTAATTGGATAATACAGACTTTTTATACATCAGCTACCGGTTACCTGTGTGCACTTCCACTCAAGAAGGCATCATTAACGTAACATTGTTTCTCTTCGCGTACGTACCTACCTAGAAGTTCAACGAACCCCGGGGTAACGAGTCGGTTATGAAAAATATGTCCATTTTTGTCATACCACCAAAGACGGTGGTATTTATTTATGAAACCCTTTTATTGTATACCGACTCTCTTCACTACCGTGTGCTTCTTTTTCTTAAACCCATTTAGGGTTCGTTCCACGAGGACTTCGTGCCAGACCTATTCGTAAGCTTTTTCTCATTTAGCCAAACAGCGAAGAACATCATCGAATACATTAAACGGCACTAAATGAAATGGTACAGAAAATAAGTTCTACTTCATTAATTATTTACTAAGTAGGAAGAGCCCAAGAACAACAAACTCATAAAAATTAAATTATGATTCATTTATGTTAAAACAGGAACATAATAAAGGAATTAAAGGATTACATAAACATAATTATGAGATAATTTGTAAATAATTATTAAAAGCTTTTGGGTAGGAATACTACGATAACTTCTAAGACAAAAATTTCACACAATGTCTGCTGAATAATCAACAACGTCACAGTAAACAAATGTTGTATGCATTATCATGGTCCATTACAATAATTGAGAAATATGATCGCCTTATTATTTTTATCTGACAGCGAAGTTCTAATTCGTTTCGAATATACGACTGGTACATTCCATGATAAAAGGTTTATCATAAAACTGCCGTTTTAATTGCCTTAAAAATGCTCATATCGGTCCACTAAGTATTTATTGATGTTATAAACGTAAATGAAAACCTTATCTTAACACTAACTTCTTCGTTTTGTATCGTTTTTTAGACTTTCATCACCTGCACGAAGCTGTAGCGAGTGATGTACACTTTCAAGAAATTATAATGTGGATACGTTAAACATTTACGGGCGATCTACCATCTACCCTGTCACATCATTTATACGACGGTCCATGGTGGAAAATGGGGAACCCTAATAAATATGACTGTAGAAGAACGTTACCGTACACCAGCTACTTTTAATTCCGCCTAGGCAAATCTTGGTTAATTAATTTTAAACAAAAAACTCTTTATTGTATGGAAAACCACTAAGTTTTTATGAAAAATCAGTATCAAGAGTGATACCACGGTTTATCGGTCCATGGTAAAAAATACGGAACCCTAATAAATTCTTATAAATATGACTGCAGAAGAACGTTATCGTACACCAGCTACTTTTAATTCCGCCTAGGCAAATCTTGGTTAATTAATTTTAAACAAAAAACTCTTTATTGTATGGAAAACCACTAAGTTTTTATGAAAAATCAGTATCAAGAGTGATACCACGGTTTATGGTGGAAAATACGGAACCCTAATAAATTCTAATAAATATGACTGCAGAAGATCGATATCGTACACCAGCTACTTTTAATTCCGCCTAGGCAAATCTTAGTTAATTAATATTAAACAAAAAACTCTTTATTGTATGGAAAACCTCTAAGTTTTCGTGAAAAATCAGTATCAAGAGTGATACCACGGTCCATGGTAAAAAATACGGAACCCTAATAAATTCTTATAAATATGACTGCAGAAGAACGATATCGTACACCAGCTACTTTTAATTCCGCCTAAGCAAATCTTAGTTAATTAATTTTTAATAAAAAAAACTCTTTATTGCATGGAAAACCTCGAAGTTTTCGTGAAAAATCAGTATAATGGCTAATATAATTCACCAGTTGCTGTAACAAAACTTTTCATAAAATAATTGGATTTCAAGGACCGATGTAAAAACAAATTAAGGACCTGCAAGTACTCTTGTACCTTTCAGTATATTTTAATAAACAATATGTAAAATTAATTTACTTACTTTATTTACATCGTGTTCAGAGGTATACACTGAGGCAGTGCGATAACCAGCAACCTGGCGACGGTTTAATTCTTATCATCATTCAAATCGGAAGCGAAAAAACAAAAAGGGCAATAAAAAAAGGGAACACCTTTTACGGCGTCGCGCACGAGACGGAAGGCACGCGCACACTTGCAAAATCTTAAATATACAATTATTATTGTTGAGAGGAAACATCACTTCACATGAATGATAGTCAGCTGTGTGTGCCAATGTCTGGGTCGTCGCGGAACAACCGGTGTACATACGTGATATTTACGAAGTGGATATTGTAGCCTGGGTGCCTGGTTTACCTGTAGCTGGGTACGCGGCCATCCGCCACTTGCACCTGTACCTGTATTATAACGTCCGTCGTCCAAGTGGCGCTCGTGTCCAAACCCAATCAACTAACCAACGAAACTCTCCGGGGAAAAGTTGAGTCGACCGCGACCCTTCCCAGACCAAACGTCCGACTGCTGACCGCTGAAGAAACACGACGCTGCGCTGGTCTCTGCATGTCTCGTTAATATAACAATAATAAACTTCAACGAAACGCACGCAAACTGCTGCTACCTGTCCTGTTTTGTCTCACCGGTAAAAAAAAAAAATTGGACCATTTATCGATACCTTAGAACATCCTTTACTTTTTTTTTGTTTTCCTGACTCGATTGTTCATTACTTCCTGTCGTCTAACACTGCAGCGAAAGGAACTCCCTAAATATCATAGCATTTTATAATACGTAATATATAATATAATAAAACAAATGGTAGGAGGGCAAAGGGCATTTTCGGAAGGCGAAGTCGGCATGAAATTGTAGTGGGAGTCAGTAAGATTCCTATATTAATGATCCTATCAAATATAGGCGGGAAAAGATGTGTAGGACACCTTCTCAGGCAGGAAGAGCTACTAGAGCTCAGGATAGGAAAAAGTGGAAGTGTTTTGTCCAACCAGTCTTAGGGCTGACAACCTTATGATGATGATTATTAGATCTACCCGTATAAAGAATGAAGTGTTTATTATCAACACATGTTACAAACATACGCATTCTATAGCTTAATCTTTCAATTAATTTACCCGAACATATGTCTAAAATTAAAACACATTATCTATATCAAAATGGTAATCCTACGAGACGAGTACGTACTCAAGAACTGAAGCCAGGAAAACTTTTCTCCGTTCAGACAGAAAAAGATTTGAAACTGATCAGAAGTAAAATTAAAACAAATTATTAATCTGTTAGTTACAATTATAATATAGCTCTTAATAGTTTTTCAGCATTTTCGTTACGGAAAATTGAGAGAATTGAATTGAAAACAATCTGATTATCCTGTGTGACATCAAATTTTTGCTTTATCTCTTTATCTCACTTTACTTTGATTAAATTCGACAATTATAATACAACAACTAAAGTGAATTGGCAAATCGTGAAATCCACTATAAATCATTGAGTACTTGGAATCCTCTGCTCATGTAGGAAATATCGGAGATAATGAGAGGTCCAAACCTGGACTAGTAGTGTGAAACTAAGAATTTGGTTTGTCAATATTGCACCAATATTCGGCCAATTTTCAAGTATCAACGTTTGGTATATTAACGTTGAGCTATACTGTGTAATTAAGTATTGAACCAAGTTCCAAATGTCCAGGTTACACATATACCTACGTATTGTCAAATATTCAAAATACAAATTTCCCACAATTTTCAATATCCAACTTTATCAACAATGTTAGCGTCTTAAAAATTAATTATTTTGTAAATAATTAACATCGCAGAACATTTCAAACATTAAAAGAACCTTCTCGAAAAAAAAATCCTAGCCAGGCACTTGACGATCATTCATTAAATAAGTTCAATTTTATTGGAAGTGGAATTTCATTCATACTTTATTTTATTCAAATTTCTAATACATAGCGTCTATTTCTATAATTTTTTGGCCCGACTAGTGTTTTTCTTTCATTTTAAGGGTCCGTCGTACTCTGCTTTAAAAACCGGTAGCGGCGATTGCGGCCAATTTAATAACAGAGCGATTTCGTACGCGCTGACCGCCCGAACATGCCGTGCTTTCGTTCCGAAGAAGTAGAAGAAGAAGGAGAAGAACCGCCAAGTTAAACCTGTTGGAATTATTTATGTTTATGCGAAACGTTTCCGAGTTTTTATGTTATGGTTATTGTTGTAATTGATCCGAACTGCAATTACGGGCACGCCGTTGTATTTATGGCTTTATTTGGTCGCGAGCGCATCTCGAATTGCTTATCTCACTCCTCGGTCGATTATTTTGTTTTTGTTTTTCTTTTTTTTTGCCGCGATTCGGCTCGTTTATTACACGTTTACATCGGTACATAAACCTTATAAATAGGTGCAAACACGGAAAAGAGATCAACATTTACTAACTAATTGGATTCATTCAAGTCCTTTTTGTTTAGATACACTTTTGTCGTTCATTACAATTATTAGTAAATGAATAATATTTTTTTTTACGATTAGATAAATTGTATTTGAAGATGGAAACAAACGACTTGTTGATGATCAAAAACTACGAAATAAAACCAAAAACACATTCTTCAAGTTCTTGATCCGTTTTAGACATGAGGAATCAATGTAGGGAAGAAGCACGCTGAATAAAGCATGGACTAGACACTACAAGGATTCTACACACACTCCTGTCCTACTATATAGAAATCCTGACATGAACTGTCCGCGTAGAAGATGGTAAATGATATACGTTTTATATAGAATGTATGTATTTCTAACGCCTTATTAATTTACTATTTTTTATTCCTATTAATCCCATCATTTTCAGTACTTGTATATAATATATCTACTTTGTGTCCTTACAGGACATCTATAATTAAACGAAACAAACATAAACTAACTCAGGCAGGTCACGAAGAGTAACTAAATAAGCGTACGCAATTCATCAAATGCAGTGCACTAACACGTCAAAACCTTCTAACACGTTTATTGCAGCCACTGTCGTAACTGATTTCTAATTATGAAAATCTTCCAATTATTATCTATTTATATGATCATCACTACAAAAAAAAAATAATTGCTTCAGGAATGTGCTATAACTATACTATTTACTTATAGGTATAAAATAGCAAGACTATTTCCTATGAGCCCATTCTCATTTCATTTAGTCGACACAATTAATTTTGCCAAATTTTAGTTAATACAAATGCCCCCTAGAATTAAAAATAGTATTTGATTCAAAGAGGAAAGGAAAAAAATGGTCATGCAACTGCAAACTCAAATAAACTTACAGTTTCCTTTTAATTCCTTTTTTATCCATGGTGAATCACTTCGACAAATTAAACAAATGCACTTTTAACGGTACTTCAACAAAAGCCAACAAACTAATGAGTAAATTATGTGAGTACAATTAAAAGAAGTTGTACCCCACGCGCCACCAAAGAAAAAGCGAAGAGGTTTTTTTACCGGCGTTCTATTTCTGTCTATAGTTCATACTTGTGCACCCAATTCGAACTGTGTACGTATGGAGGACTATATTAAAAATCTCAAATGCGTGTAATGGATGATATTTAATTTAAAATAAAATGATATTTTTGGGCTTTTACCGTTAGGACTTGATACGTGCTAAGTTATACCAATGACGATTACTAAATGATGATATTGTCAATAAAACAAACAGTAAAACCAAACTCTTAAAAGCAAAAGTCCTATATTAATTCTTACATTTACTAGCCTGAGTTGACAAATCCTAAAAATTATAAGTAAAACTTAAGAATAATCTTGGTTTTACAGCAACATCTAAGCTCTTATCATGTGGATTATACGATTTATCAATGACAAATTTTGACTTCTTTTTGTTGAACCTAACCAACTAATACCCTCTAACAAAATTGTAAGATAAATAACACAGATGTATATAATTTCGACATAAGAAAAGTGGATAAACTTTATATATTAATCATTTTCAGAGCTTCTAAAATATGTTCGTTTTACGAACGATAATTTAAAGTGACAACTTCGATAAGCAATGGAAATTCCTCAACCATTATCCAAGTATGTTTCTTGTAATAACACTTCAGTTTTTTAGTTTTTGTTGTATTTTTTTGATTTGATTCATACTGGACCCGCACGATAACACTATGATATAACAATCCTTCCAGATAAAAACTAACGAAATATTTTAATAAAACTATACGTAACAATTTACGTACGATAAATGAACCTAAAATATTTTTTTGTCCTAATAAAAAACGTATTCCAGCGATTCCATGTTAATAAAAAACAACAATAAAACATTTGCAAGAGTCGAACATGTGTTTTATGCATTTGATTCTCGCGTGTGGCAGCTATATTTAAAATGAATCATATGGCAAGCAGCAATCGCGTGGACGCAACGTATGCGGGAGATTAGGTCGATTTATAAAAGTGAAATTTAAAAAAACTTGTTCAGGGAAGTCCTACAACATATTCATATTTCACGCCAGCATATAAAATTGTTCACATGTGTACATACCGTAAATAGTAGCTCGACATTTTACAAAGTACAATTCGTACTACACATAAAAATTGTTACACTTTTTCTCAATTGTAACGAAAACTCACTAAAATTGGCACTTTACTTGATTCAAGGGTACGTGCACTCTTGATGAGCTACCCTGACACAACTGGGAGTTTTTATACAAACCTTCAACTAAAATACGACAGGATTTATCGAAGTGTAATTAACAAAAAACAAATAATCACGTTTTTAATTACACCTTTAAGGAAAACAATTTTATAAAGATCATTTATTTCTGTTTCCAGAATATGTTACGCAAAATATCAGAAGCATTTATAGATATGTCGCAGACTTTTCGTTTTATTGTGAAATTCTTAAAAACCTTCATGTCTGACGTATTGCTTCCAGCGAAGAAAACAGCTACCTACTGCGTGCTAATGAGATCCAAAGGCACAAAACGGTTTCCACAAATAATTAATCAGCAATTTTTGTACTTGAACTGTTTATTAAAAAGCAATTTTCGATAACATATGTGTAAATGTTCACACAATTGTAAGATTATTTAAATTTGAGAATGTTGACAGCAAAATATTATGAGTTCGATCGATTTTAGCTGACTTCATATCAGCACAAACTGAAATTTAAATCATTAGGTCGATTTGATTACTACATATTGTAGAACCTACTTACGTTGGGAAAATTTTATAATTCTTTAACAACGACTACCAAAACAGAAAAAATGCCATATAAACACAAATACTACGTAACGGTCAGCAATTGGACAATAATATAACCAATTAAAACAATACGAGCGGGCAGTTTATTAAAAATGATTAACTGAACTCGAATTAACACAGCGGGGATAGAGACAGTTAATTTGCATTTCAATAATATAAATACACCTACATTAGGCCATTACCTCAGGTGTTTAATTAACATATACATACAGTAACCTACACCTGTATATTTATGTTATGTTATGTTGTTATATAATGAACGTCGATGGTTCATTAAAACAATAAAGTTTTTGGAGTAAAACTTACCTTTATGTCGAACTTCATAAATGCATTTCCTCAAATCTTTTACACTAACACTTACGTTCGATTCAGAGAAAATTCCGATCAAGGAAAATTTCCGCTTTACTAATGTTGCTTCTAGGTACATATTTTACCCTTGTTGAGTCCAATATTGGACAATTTTGGCCCAAGCTTGGACCGCAATGAAAATTTGTGGTGGTAACTGCTTCACTTAAAAACCCTTACAGAAATTCGAGTTAATAAGATAATTTAACATCCGAATCTTGGATTTGAGAAAAACTCAAATTGGAGAAATTGGAATCAAACAGTTTGGATTAAATGTAAACAATTTACATGCCAAGGAAATTAATTAGTTTTCCATAATTTATAAAGGTTTAGATACCAATTCTGATTCCACAAATCCTAAATTCTGAATTCCTGAAATTAACTGCGTCAATTTTACGACGAAATTTTATCATTAATAAGAAAAGAATTTCCTACGATTGCGTGTAACACTAATGTGCAAAATCGGGGTCAAAAGAAGACAAACAAGAAGCATGTAGGAACCCGCACTTTTCTTGCGTGTAATTTCATACGCGATACGTAAAGCTTATGCATATACATACAACACATACGTATATATCTGCCTGCTAAAGCACTAAATAAGTATATGTATAATGTGCATATTGCCAAGGGTGTTAAGCGGCCATTTCCGGAGACAGTTTTACATTCTTCCTTTATGCATTATTATACAACTTCGCGCGGTGCATCGGTCCGGCCGTGCGCGGTGCATCGGTCGGAAAGCTCATTTCTCCGCGATTTTGTGCTGTCGTGCGTGTCACACTAAAAGTGTTAATAACACCTTTC
>NW_020438917.1:466194-478595 GCF_000699045.2 Agrilus planipennis | reverse complement strand
TACTGTTCGTTTCAAGAAGTTAGAGATATGCCCCTTCCCTTTATTAGGATGCGCCGTAGCATAATTCCAAATTCAATCATATTTGTCTGCGGAGCTCATTTCTCCACCGATCATCGAGCGAGAACTAGACAAAAGTGTACAGTAATATTTGCAAAATTATTTAAACTGTCTCGTTACAATTTAAGAATATGCTTTTATTTAAAAGCATAGTGGGCGAAAAATAATAACAAGTGAATTAACTCAACGTTCCACACACCTATAAAACTTTTGCTTTGTTTTCTATTGTTGATTAATATACATTTTTGTTTTAAGAAATTGTTAAACATTTTCGGCTAGTACTGTACAGTTGTAGTCGATCTCCTAAGACCGCCCATCGAGAGCTCTGCTCGTTCAAGCTATTTCCAACTATTCTGTCTAGCTCACGCCTAGTGTGTATTCTTTCTATCTTTGCGCAGATTTCTTCAAGGTCACAATTCTAACAAATTGAAATGGACTGTATCTCACGCCTCATCATCCAGAACATTTGAAAAGTACAACCACGGCCTACTTTACTAACATTATTTTCCATCGGCCGTCTCTGCAATAAACATAATGTATTTGTAGGGATACACCTAGAGGGAAGGAAGGGTATTGATCCGAAGAAGTGACGCGTGATCGGAGTCCGAAACGCCAACTTAGAGATTATGCTAAGGAAACGGTATAAAACCGTCGCCATGGAAATTGCAACTTAAAGGTAATTTATATGGTTCACATGGATTGTTAAAGTGGAATTATTCCGTCATTAAATTCAAATAATAAGAAGAAAAAAAAAGGCAAAAGGTCAGATGTACCTATGCATAAACAAAAAAATCCGAACGTCAAAGGAAACATAAAATAAACGATTTGATTTCAATTGATGGTATTTTCTTATAACTAATCGCATTAAGTACTTGAAATATGTAAAACAAAATAAAGTCCTTTAGGGCTCTTAAAATATGTACATGCAGAAGAAAATCCTTTTGTTTTTTATTTTAACCTTTTCAATGTCACGATAACAACAAGCCATACGAAATTAAGTGGCGTGAGCAAATAAGCACACCCCAGCGGCCCCTTCTGCGACAAGAGGCTTAATATATACAAAGCTTTAATCTTATACGTGATAACATTTCCGATAACAGCAAGAGGGCTCGTAATTAGAGAAGCCACAT
The DNA here is from genome assembly GCF_000699045.2 of Agrilus planipennis. Lineage (NCBI taxonomy): Eukaryota > Metazoa > Arthropoda > Insecta > Coleoptera > Buprestidae > Agrilus > Agrilus planipennis. The sequence continues at coordinate 477,408 of NW_020438917.1, read as the reverse complement.
TGAAATAATCAAGAATAACTTCTTACGTTAACCCCTCACCGGAGAGAGAGAGAGTGATAGCGGGTATGCGGCAGACTTTCAAGAACGATTGCGTCCATTCAAAAAGTCGAACATAAAAGGAACAATTAAGGCGACAATTAATTTCGTCGACAGCCGGGGATGGATTTGATACGATTTCCCAAGGGGTAATGGGGAGCAGTGGAGTTTCACGTTTCCCTGGGATGTTATGATGCATACAACCCCCAATCTTTTTCTGATCAACTTAATTGGGTATAGTGAGCGATAGCTGACAGCCGCTTTACCAAAGAAAATTCATTGCAACATTGGAGGTACACTACAACTTGTTAAAATTGAAGTTTAAAAGATACAGTTAGGATTTAAATATGTTATACTTCATTTACTTTCTCTAGTGATATGCCACTTCCAATGTCTTGGACGCGCGCTGGCAAATACGTAGGTAGGGAGAAAAAAGCTCATTATACTCTCGACTCTTGTTCATTAAACATACTTTTTCATACAATATTTGCCAAAAGTTTTGTTCAATCATGAATAGTAGTGCGAGTCGAAAACAAGCGTTAAAGCCTTTAATATGTCTTCAAATATAAATAAACATCTCGTTGATATTTTAAGTACTAAATGGTACCAATAATAGCACATTTGAGCAATGCAATTGTAGTGGATAAAATGGTCAATTTTTCCGTGCAGTACTGTAAGGATTATACGCTCCTCACCGGTTAAGAGTTTGACCGAGAGTTGTCTCCTTTCTTTTCTGGCCTGGTGCTGTTCTTTTCTACTTTGCGCCGGTCAAACTGAAGGTCACATCGCTACAGAAACTAAACGAAGTATACTACATTTGTCGCCGCTATATCAGTTTCGTTGTACAATCCGATGTCATTATAAACGACAGAACAGTCAGTAGAGAGTAGAAAAAAATGTAAAAACTATTGAAACGAATTAAAAGGATATAGTAAATTCATATTCTTTCTCAAAAACAAACGCTATTATAGAAGGACTGCAATAGGTAATAGGTATTACTTCGTCCACGTAAGTAACAAAAATAGAATGATATAACAATTGAATTAAAAAAAGTTATTTACGTTACCCCTTTTATTACGTATTCTCAGGAACATTTGTAGCCCGATCTATATCTGAATTACCTGAAACAGACAAAAATAATATTAATTATATTATTTATAAGCAAAGCTTGTAGTTGCTGTTTTAACGTAAGAACGAAACAATTACAATAAATTATATACTTATAAGAGTGATTTCAGGTTTCTGTTAGTGAGAATAATATACAATAACGATAAAATAAATACAGCACACAACTCAACAAAGACATAAAACATATACAAAAGAATAAAATAGTGAAAAATGTGTGATCACAATTCGTTTTTTCTTTAATCAATTATTTATTAAAAGCGTTCTGTGTTTTTATATCTGTTTGTTGATCGCTTTATGTATAGTGCCCAATCTAACCCAACCTTACGTAAAAATATTCCCTAATCGGTATAGCAATTTGCTGACGATGGTGAGAGGTTTTCAATCCGTTTTGATAATCACAAGTGGTAAAGAACATTATACAACGATAGCATGGGGGTGTCGCTCATCGTCAGCATACAGCTGCCCTATATTTCTAAATAAAATTTAGAACATCGGATGTGGTATATATCACATGATAACAGCTGGTAATGGTGTACTCAACTCTATTTCTTTTTTCTAATTGGGTGATTTTTGTAAAACGTTGTTCAATCTAATTTACATATTTAGTTAGCTGCATCAGGCAGGTTCACTATTTTCGATTAGATTAGTTTATTTGCTTAAAACGTAGTATAATCGGAAAACACTTGATATCGATCCATGGAGCAATATACACGAAAATGGGCCACCACCATATATTAATGCCGATTGGATCCAAGCCAAATAATGCCTTTAAATTACTCGTAAACCCAAACGATTACATTGTTGATTTTTATTATGGCTTTACAATATTAAGTCGGATTCACACTATTTGTCAAGTCACCGTCAATCATAATCAAGTAAAATATTATAGCATACACTTCATAACGGTAGTATTCAGTGGTCAAGTCGCGGTTCATTCAATTCACCGCGGAATTTCTCCCTAACGATATTATGGACTGTGACTTGACCGGTAGTATGAGCTTAATAAAGCTCGATTTATACTATAAGTGCAGTTACGGTCAGATAAACATAAATTTGAGGAAAAACACCGCGGTTAATTGACTGCACCGTGACTTCACCATTCATTATAGTATGACATGAATTACTACCATATGAAATGTATGCTTAATGTTTTACTTGACTGTGACCAGACCGTGACTTAAATGATGCATAAACCAGATTATCGATATTAAGTCGGATTCACACTACTAGTTAAATCACTGTCTAGTAAAATATTATAGCATATACTTCGTAACGATAGTATTTAGTGGTCCAGTTAATTCTCCACGAAATTTTTCCCTAACGATATTTTGATCTGGCCGTGACTTGACTGTGACTTAACCGGTAGTATGAGCTTAATAAAGCTCGATTTATACCATAGGTCAAGTTACGATCAGGCCAAAACATATTTGGGGAGAAACACCGCTGTTAGTTAACCGTACCGTGACTTGACCATTCCTTATAGCAGGAATTACTGCCATATGAAATGTACGCTTAATATTTTATTTGACTATGACCAAACCGTGACTTGACTGATGGCATGAATCAGGTTATCAATATTAATATTAAGTAGGATTCACATTATTACTCAAGTCATGGTCAATTATAGTTCCTTATAGATATGTATATGGTATATTTTAACTGTGACCAAACCGTGACTTGATTACCGTAAGAATCGAACTTTATACTGCCAACGAAATCCAATAATATGAAAACCGTTTAACTGTAGCAGATGTATCTTTCTTAATTACACATGATCTCTTAATTAGACATAATAAATGACTCGCATTTGTGTTCCTTTTTTGAATTGAAGATCTAAGAAGGTTCGAGACCGGGCAATTTTCAAAGAGAAACTGATACCTCCGATGCGGCTTCGCCGAAAGTAGAAACATTGGGTGAACTTTTCAACTAATTTTAGAGGTCTTACAAAAACTTTCATTGAAACATCTTTTTATAGAGTAAAACTTCAACAATTGGTCCTTTGTGAGTACGTTTTTTCATCCCCTACGTGAAGAATGGTGCATGAAAAGCCGCAGCACTACCACCTGCTTTCCTCCCTCTTCTAACCCGTGGCAGCCCCAAAATCTATGCTGTCGCGTTGACGGTGCGCCCGCCGTCATCTTTCCTTTTCCTTTCTTCGTCGGATACTGCAGACTGCAACAGCTGGAGAGTTTATACAACAGGCGAGCCATAAATGTAGCTTTATTTCCAATTTGAGGGCGACAAACAGTCACGTAGACAGACACACACACATATACATGTATGTGTCAATGCAACCCTTGACACGTTTTCATAACGTCCGTCATCAAGTTAGTAATCTCGCAATTATTCTTAATAGTTATTACCGAATATACGCACAATTTTATATATTGACGCCTCAATAAAATCCAAAATAAATAATAACAAATAACATCTGACTTTTAATTAAACTTATGGAAGTCGAGAACAAACAAAATAACTCAAACCCCAACGCCAAAAAAACACGACACTGTAGTTTTCCGAAGCACTTTTCGGTAATAAGGTTACCCTCTTCAGGGATTTCAGTCTAAAGTGTCGTGTTTTTGGCGTAGGGGTTTGAGCTATTCCATTTCCAATTTTCATTTTTTTTTATGGAAAATCGAAACAAAACAGCCATTAATATCTAAATAAATGGGTAGATAATGGTCCTCAGTGAAATACGTGATGTAGATGGGTAGGATACCTTCTCAGACATTAAGGGGTAGTTAGAGACATATTAGAAGCAGAAAGAGCGAGTCAAGGGGAGTAGATGTAGATCTAAATTAGATTACTGTTCACAAATAGTTAAGAATGTGGGATGTTCCAGTTTTAGGGAAATTGGATCAGAATAAGAAAAAGTAGAGGTGCGTGTCTAGGGTTGCCACCTTTTCAGGCTTTACATAAAGTATTTCTCGACTAAAAGGTTAAAAAAAAAAGTACTCAGCATAAAAATAAAGTATTTTATTTTTTGTTTTTAAAAACATATTTTTTGTTACACCTAGTAGCCAGTAACAAATTGCTGTCGNCAATGTTAGCGTCTTAAAAATTAATTATTTTGTAAATAATTAACATCGCAGAACATTTCAAACATTAAAAGAACCTTCTCGAAAAAAAAATCCTAGCCAGGCACTTGACGATCATTCATTAAATAAGTTCAATTTTATTGGAAGTGGAATTTCATTCATACTTTATTTTATTCAAATTTCTAATACATAGCGTCTATTTCTATAATTTTTTGGCCCGACTAGTGTTTTTCTTTCATTTTAAGGGTCCGTCGTACTCTGCTTTAAAAACCGGTAGCGGCGATTGCGGCCAATTTAATAACAGAGCGATTTCGTACGCGCTGACCGCCCGAACATGCCGTGCTTTCGTTCCGAAGAAGTAGAAGAAGAAGGAGAAGAACCGCCAAGTTAAACCTGTTGGAATTATTTATGTTTATGCGAAACGTTTCCGAGTTTTTATGTTATGGTTATTGTTGTAATTGATCCGAACTGCAATTACGGGCACGCCGTTGTATTTATGGCTTTATTTGGTCGCGAGCGCATCTCGAATTGCTTATCTCACTCCTCGGTCGATTATTTTGTTTTTGTTTTTCTTTTTTTTTGCCGCGATTCGGCTCGTTTATTACACGTTTACATCGGTACATAAACCTTATAAATAGGTGCAAACACGGAAAAGAGATCAACATTTACTAACTAATTGGATTCATTCAAGTCCTTTTTGTTTAGATACACTTTTGTCGTTCATTACAATTATTAGTAAATGAATAATATTTTTTTTTACGATTAGATAAATTGTATTTGAAGATGGAAACAAACGACTTGTTGATGATCAAAAACTACGAAATAAAACCAAAAACACATTCTTCAAGTTCTTGATCCGTTTTAGACATGAGGAATCAATGTAGGGAAGAAGCACGCTGAATAAAGCATGGACTAGACACTACAAGGATTCTACACACACTCCTGTCCTACTATATAGAAATCCTGACATGAACTGTCCGCGTAGAAGATGGTAAATGATATACGTTTTATATAGAATGTATGTATTTCTAACGCCTTATTAATTTACTATTTTTTATTCCTATTAATCCCATCATTTTCAGTACTTGTATATAATATATCTACTTTGTGTCCTTACAGGACATCTATAATTAAACGAAACAAACATAAACTAACTCAGGCAGGTCACGAAGAGTAACTAAATAAGCGTACGCAATTCATCAAATGCAGTGCACTAACACGTCAAAACCTTCTAACACGTTTATTGCAGCCACTGTCGTAACTGATTTCTAATTATGAAAATCTTCCAATTATTATCTATTTATATGATCATCACTACAAAAAAAAAATAATTGCTTCAGGAATGTGCTATAACTATACTATTTACTTATAGGTATAAAATAGCAAGACTATTTCCTATGAGCCCATTCTCATTTCATTTAGTCGACACAATTAATTTTGCCAAATTTTAGTTAATACAAATGCCCCCTAGAATTAAAAATAGTATTTGATTCAAAGAGGAAAGGAAAAAAATGGTCATGCAACTGCAAACTCAAATAAACTTACAGTTTCCTTTTAATTCCTTTTTTATCCATGGTGAATCACTTCGACAAATTAAACAAATGCACTTTTAACGGTACTTCAACAAAAGCCAACAAACTAATGAGTAAATTATGTGAGTACAATTAAAAGAAGTTGTACCCCACGCGCCACCAAAGAAAAAGCGAAGAGGTTTTTTTACCGGCGTTCTATTTCTGTCTATAGTTCATACTTGTGCACCCAATTCGAACTGTGTACGTATGGAGGACTATATTAAAAATCTCAAATGCGTGTAATGGATGATATTTAATTTAAAATAAAATGATATTTTTGGGCTTTTACCGTTAGGACTTGATACGTGCTAAGTTATACCAATGACGATTACTAAATGATGATATTGTCAATAAAACAAACAATAAAACCAAACTCTTAAAAGCAAAAGTCCTATATTAATTCTTACATTTACTAGCCTGAGTTGACAAATCCTAAAAATTATAAGTAAAACTTAAGAATAATCTTGGTTTTACAGCAACATCTAAGCTCTTATCATGTGGATTATACGATTTATCAATGACAAATTTTGACTTCTTTTTGTTGAACCTAACCAACTAATACCCTCTAACAAAATTGTAAGATAAATAACACAGATGTATATAATTTCGACATAAGAAAAGTGGATAAACTTTATATATTAATCATTTTCAGAGCTTCTAAAATATGTTCGTTTTACGAACGATAATTTAAAGTGACAACTTCGATAAGCAATGGAAATTCCTCAACCATTATCCAAGTATGTTTCTTGTAATAACACTTCAGTTTTTTAGTTTTTGTTGTATTTTTTTGATTTGATTCATACTGGACCCGCACGATAACACTATGATATAACAATCCTTCCAGATAAAAACTAACGAAATATTTTAATAAAACTATACGTAACAATTTACGTACGATAAATGAACCTAAAATATTTTTTTGTCCTAATAAAAAACGTATTCCAGCGATTCCATGTTAATAAAAAACAACAATAAAACATTTGCAAGAGTCGAACATGTGTTTTATGCATTTGATTCTCGCGTGTGGCAGCTATATTTAAAATGAATCATATGGCAAGCAGCAATCGCGTGGACGCAACGTATGCGGGAGATTAGGTCGATTTATAAAAGTGAAATTTAAAAAAACTTGTTCAGGGAAGTCCTACAACATATTCATATTTCACGCCAGCATATAAAATTGTTCACATGTGTACATACCGTAAATAGTAGCTCGACATTTTACAAAGTACAATTCGTACTACACATAAAAATTGTTACACTTTTTCTCAATTGTAACGAAAACTCACTAAAATTGGCACTTTACTTGATTCAAGGGTACGTGCACTCTTGATGAGCTACCCTGACACAACTGGGAGTTTTTATACAAACCTTCAACTAAAATACGACAGGATTTATCGAAGTGTAATTAACAAAAAACAAATAATCACGTTTTTAATTACACCTTTAAGGAAAACAATTTTATAAAGATCATTTATTTCTGTTTCCAGAATATGTTACGCAAAATATCAGAAGCATTTATAGATATGTCGCAGACTTTTCGTTTTATTGTGAAATTCTTAAAAACCTTCATGTCTGACGTATTGCTTCCAGCGAAGAAAACAGCTACCTACTGCGTGCTAATGAGATCCAAAGGCACAAAACGGTTTCCACAAATAATTAATCAGCAATTTTTGTACTTGAACTGTTTATTAAAAAGCAATTTTCGATAACATATGTGTAAATGTTCACACAATTGTAAGATTATTTAAATTTGAGAATGTTGACAGCAAAATATTATGAGTTCGATCGATTTTAGCTGACTTCATATCAGCACAAACTGAAATTTAAATCATTAGGTCGATTTGATTACTACATATTGTAGAACCTACTTACGTTGGGAAAATTTTATAATTCTTTAACAACGACTACCAAAACAGAAAAAATGCCATATAAACACAAATACTACGTAACGGTCAGCAATTGGACAATAATATAACCAATTAAAACAATACGAGCGGGCAGTTTATTAAAAATGATTAACTGAACTCGAATTAACACAGCGGGGATAGAGACAGTTAATTTGCATTTCAATAATATAAATACACCTACATTAGGCCATTACCTCAGGTGTTTAATTAACATATACATACAGTAACCTACACCTGTATATTTATGTTATGTTATGTTGTTATATAATGAACGTCGATGGTTCATTAAAACAATAAAGTTTTTGGAGTAAAACTTACCTTTATGTCGAACTTCATAAATGCATTTCCTCAAATCTTTTACACTAACACTTACGTTCGATTCAGAGAAAATTCCGATCAAGGAAAATTTCCGCTTTACTAATGTTGCTTCTAGGTACATATTTTACCCTTGTTGAGTCCAATATTGGACAATTTTGGCCCAAGCTTGGACCGCAATGAAAATTTGTGGTGGTAACTGCTTCACTTAAAAACCCTTACAGAAATTCGAGTTAATAAGATAATTTAACATCCGAATCTTGGATTTGAGAAAAACTCAAATTGGAGAAATTGGAATCAAACAGTTTGGATTAAATGTAAACAATTTACATGCCAAGGAAATTAATTAGTTTTCCATAATTTATAAAGGTTTAGATACCAATTCTGATTCCACAAATCCTAAATTCTGAATTCCTGAAATTAACTGCGTCAATTTTACGACGAAATTTTATCATTAATAAGAAAAGAATTTCCTACGATTGCGTGTAACACTAATGTGCAAAATCGGGGTCAAAAGAAGACAAACAAGAAGCATGTAGGAACCCGCACTTTTCTTGCGTGTAATTTCATACGCGATACGTAAAGCTTATGCATATACATACAACACATACGTATATATCTGCCTGCTAAAGCACTAAATAAGTATATGTATAATGTGCATATTGCCAAGGGTGTTAAGCGGCCATTTCCGGAGACAGTTTTACATTCTTCCTTTATGCATTATTATACAACTTCGCGCGGTGCATCGGTCCGGCCGTGCGCGGTGCATCGGTCGGAAAGCTCATTTCTCCGCGATTTTGTGCTGTCGTGCGTGTCACACTAAAAGTGTTAATAACACCTTTCATCAATATATACCAATGAAAACGTGAAATTCACAATTTTATTATTAACAATATTGAAGTTAATAATCAAGTCACTTAAGCCAAATGCAAATACGTAGTTGAGGACGCTATAAAATAAAGTAACGAAACGTCTAATTTAATTTTGAAAGAATTTCTTCAATTATTTCTATTCCCTTCGAGATGCCATCAATGCATTAAACTTTGGATACGAATAAAAATTCATTTGGTTTTGTATAATGATTATAAAAACTACAAAAACGATGCAAATATTGAAATTACATTAAATTTAGTGGAAATAAAATTCAAAGGTACTACTGCTTCTACGTTATTCGACAGTAGATCACGTTTTTAATTACGTTGGTTATATAAAACATCAGTTTCCTGTCGTACGTCGGCCCACCACAAATTCAGAGCGAAAACAGTCAGTTACTGTTCGTTTCAAGAAGTTAGAGATATGCCCCTTTCGTTTATTAGGATGCGCCGTAGCATAATTCCAAATTCAATCATATTTGTCTGCGGAGCTCATTTCTCCACCGATCATCGAGCGAGAACTAGACAAAAGTGTACAGTAATATTTGCAAAATTATTTAAACTGTCTCGTTACAATTTAAGAATATGCTTTTATTTAAAAGCATAGTGGGCGAAAAATAATAACAAGTGAATTAACTCAACGTTCCACACACCTATAAAACTTTTGCTTTGTTTTCTATTGTTGATTAATATACATTTTTGTTTTAAGAAATTGTTAAACATTTTCGGCTAGTACTGTACAGTTGTAGTCGATCTCCTAAGACCGCCCATCGAGAGCTCTGCTCGTTCAAGCTATTTCCAACTATTCTGTCTAGCTCACGCCTAGTGTGTATTCTTTCTATCTTTGCGCAGATTTCTTCAAGGTCACAATTCTAACAAATTGAAATGGACTGTATCTCACGCCTCATCATCCAGAACATTTGAAAAGTACAACCACGGCCTACTTTACTAACATTATTTTCCATCGGCCGTCTCTGCAATAAACATAATGTATTTGTAGGGATACACCTAGAGGGAAGGAAGGGTATTGATCCGAAGAAGTGACGCGTGATCGGAGTCCGAAACGCCAACTTAGAGATTATGCTAAGGAAACGGTATAAAACCGTCGCCATGGAAATTGCAACTTAAAGGTAATTTATATGGTTCACATGGATTGTTAAAGTGGAATTATTCCGTCATTAAATTCAAATAATAAGAAGAAAAAAAAAGGCAAAAGGTCAGATGTACCTATGCATAAACAAAAAAATCCGAACGTCAAAGGAAACATAAAATAAACGATTTGATTTCAATTGATGGTATTTTCTTATAACTAATCGCATTAAGTACTTGAAATATGTAAAACAAAATAAAGTCCTTTAGGGCTCTTAAAATATGTACATGCAGAAGAAAATCCTTTTGTTTTTTATTTTAACCTTTTCAATGTCACGATAACAACAAGCCATACGAAATTAAGTGGCGTGAGCAAATAAGCACACCCCAGCGGCCCCTTCTGCGACAAGAGGCTTAATATATACAAAGCTTTAATCTTATACGTGATAACATTTCCGATAACAGCAAGAGGGCTCGTAATTAGAGAAGCCACATTGAAATAATCAAGAATAACTTCTTACGTTAACCCCTCACCGGAGAGAGAGAGAGTGATAGCGGGTATGCGGCAGACTTTCAAGAACGATTGCGTCCATTCAAAAAGTCGAACATAAAAGGAACAATTAAGGCGACAATTAATTTCGTCGACAGCCGGGGATGGATTTGATACGATTTCCCAAGGGGTAATGGGGAGCAGTGGAGTTTCACGTTTCCCTGGGATGTTATGATGCATACAACCCCCAATCTTTTTCTGATCAACTTAATTGGGTATAGTGAGCGATAGCTGACAGCCGCTTTACCAAAGAAAATTCATTGCAACATTGGAGGTACACTACAACTTGTTAAAATTGAAGTTTAAAAGATACAGTTAGGATTTAAATATGTTATACTTCATTTACTTTCTCTAGTGATATGCCACTTCCAATGTCTTGGACGCGCGCTGGCAAATACGTAGGTAGGGAGAAAAAAGCTCATTATACTCTCGACTCTTGTTCATTAAACATACTTTTTCATACAATATTTGCCAAAAGTTTTGTTCAATCATGAATAGTAGTGCGAGTCGAAAACAAGCGTTAAAGCCTTTAATATGTCTTCAAATATAAATAAACATCTCGTTGATATTTTAAGTACTAAATGGTACCAATAATAGCACATTTGAGCAATGCAATTGTAGTGGATAAAATGGTCAATTTTTCCGTGCAGTACTGTACGGATTATACGCTCCTCACCGGTTAAGAGTTTGGCCGAGAGTTGTCTCCTT
>NW_020438917.1:448325-463152 GCF_000699045.2 Agrilus planipennis | reverse complement strand
ATAAAGTATTTCTCGACTAAAAGGTTAAAAAAAAAGTACTCAGCATAAAAATAAAGTATTTTATTTTTTGTTTTTAAAAACATATTTTTTGTTACACCTAGCAGCCAGTAACAAATTGCTGTCGCTCTTAAATACATTAATAGCCTCTAAACATGGCAAACAAAGATCTAAGTAAACTAAAAGTTCATTTTTAATTACTTTTAATGAAGCTTTATTCCTGTCGTCCCGCCACTTTGCGTTCATAACAGAGAATACTCTTTCTGTAAATGCTGAAGGACAGCAAAAGTGACACTACTTTGAGCCGATTTGGGAAATCAGGTTGTTCCGTAAATATGCCTTGCCATTTTTCTGTGCAATATTATTGATGTAAAAATACTCTAAATTTCGAATAATCGATTACAAATTTACTTTTACGTTTACTTAAGGCCTTAAATAAAGTATTTTTGCGTACTTTATGTGTCTTGTAAAGTATAACGTACGCACAGTCGAAATAGAGTACAATACATTATAATAAAGTACTGGTGGCAACCCTATGCGTGTCCTACCAGTCTTAGGATTGACGACCTTATGACGATGATGATGAGAGTCCCCGCAATATTCCTCTTTATCAATAAACTTTTAATGTTGCACACATTGAAAGGAAAATTCATCGTGTGGAATCCTCTCTCTCCGTGTACGATTACAACTCACAGTTGGCAGTTTTTTTTATCATCAAGTTGGTTGACACGAAGGAATTCCGTTGTCGCACTTGTATGTGTATACGTTTCAACTTCTTTTGACACGTTCAGTCTTGTTAACAGCTTGTTCTTGCATCCTAACAACAAGTTGTTTCGCTCAAATTTTAAATGCACGCTTCATAACTGCGTACTTACGTACCTGCCTATAATAAGCATGTGTGTCAGAAGCGTGTCGATTTTCCTGCACCGCTCCATTTTATTGCCGACTACCAATAATAAGCGAACGTTATGTGTACACATATTTCCGGTCATTTACAACTGTATCGTTTACGTAAATTCATCATGTAACACGTTTTTCAAAGAAAACTGCTATCGAAACTCACGAGCTCAATTACTAATGACCGTGAACTTACAAAGAATCACAAAACCAACTCTTTTGCACCTACACATGAATCATGACACAATTTTACTAATTTTATTTCGCAATTATTAATTAAAAATAGTTATAAATAAATATAATAAAGGGTTCACGTTTTTTATCATTATGGAAGGAAAATGAGATTCAAAATACGCAGTAAAATTACGAAAATGTTTGATACGTTTCATTGTGGGACTTTTTATTATTGAATTTATTTACCAAATGCAATTGTGTTTTATTACTTTACTATTTACGTGTCAAAAAACGCTGTAAAATCTCAATTACAGTGGAATTCGTTTACAATGATTCCGCCTATACTGACCAACCGCTTAATATGAAGTAATTGCAGTGTTAAGTTTACATATTAAATTCTCTACAGGAAAGTTTGGATACAATGACTCCGTTTAAAATGACATATCGTTTATTATGACTCATTCTCAAGAAATCATATCCGGCTATAGTGACCCAAATGATCAATAATAACATTTTTGCTCATTTTTCTAAACCTTCTTATTCCTGGTTCTGTTTGTAATATGTCGTCTTCATGTATCAGAATGTGTCCTACCTTCTCCGTTTTCCTATTGACTTCCATTGCACCTTTGTACCTCTATTTTTTTCATATCATAACATTCTTTTTCCAAAAAGCCATTTGATTTTATCTTTTGCGAATAACTGCTTACAATAATTTTAATTTAATGACCAAAGCATTAATGTATAACACCATTGGTTTATCCCCTTTTCTCATAATACCTACACAATGACCATGTTCAGAAGATCTAAATAAAAAAACCGTGCAGCTGATACTTTTAAATAACATATTGAACTGTTTACATTTACAAACCCACTTGGCTTTGTGTTTAAGAACTGTAAATAAATTAATTAACATATACACCTGCCTTTACCTACCGCTGAAAGTGAAACTTAAACTTAAGCGAATCTTTCGGCATGAAAGTAAAGAAAAAAGAAAACGGTTTATAATAAAGAACATTCCCTAGAAGTCATTGTAAAGTAAGATGCATACATCTAAAAACTAAAGGTCGATTCTAGATTTAATTATTCCTTCAAAAGTGTACACAAAATTTTAAACAATGTGCTCTTAGTTGCATTGCCACCGAAAATATATGCAATTTAGAAGCTCTAAATATATTTAACGTTTAAATTTAATCATCAAGTACGAAACGAAATTTGAGGAATTCTCAGTTGATCAGTTTTCAAAACAATTTGGTGAAGTTGAGGGTTCAGGAAAAATTTGATGTTAGGTTTACTGCTACAAATACATAACGTTAAAAAATTCATTGCTAAACTTTTTTCGTCCTGTATAGTATGCCACTGGATCCTTTTCACGCACTTCATATCGATCGTGGGGTGTATTCACGTTCTTAATCTAACAGTGGAGGAGCCCTTAGCGGAAACGGAAAACAACGAACTTTGACGATACTAAACGACCATATGGTCTATGTGAACTAAAATCTGGCGTAAAACTTTTCCAAGGTCGTATTTTATGACTGTTTGCACTTCATCCAATTTGGAAAGCACTCACAATGGATGTTGTACTTTGCTTAAATACACAGAATATCATTAACCCATGATGACGATTTCAGGCAGATGTTGCAGGTCCTTTTCTAGTTAAATAAGAAAAAATCGTAGAATAATGAAAAACGAATTTTGAAAACTAGACTTGTATACCATAGATTACCTACACCATCGTACAACTACACAAATAAGTTTTGTACATACAGAAACTTTTTCTTCAGTTTCCAATAAACATGTAACAATTGTAACAGTTAAATGTTAATGTAAAAATTCATTCTTAACCTTTATCCACCATAACTTGTTGTTAAAAAAAATTGTTGCTGGTGTCACACCGTCGCCGGGAATCGAACCCGGGACTTTTTGCCTCGGTGCGTAATGTTGAAATAATTTCTAATAGGTAAAAATTAAGAATGAATTTTCACATTAATATTTAATATTAACCACTAGAAAATTTAAAGACTATCAGCTAATTAGTCATGATGATGATTACGCTTCCTACGACATTTTGAGGGTTTATTCCAACAACTATGTAGCCAGTTACTTTTTCTGAATTGAAAAAGCTTCGGTGTGATAGCGTGAATTGATCTGATTGATATTGAAAGTCTGTCCAATACTAACGATGAGTTGCTAGCAATTCGTTAATACGTATTTGCATTTGCATTCATAATTTAATTACAACTAAACCTGTCAGCCTTATTAACGACATTGTTGCATGTTTTATGTAGTCTTATCGCACTTGACGTTCAACTTGCATATTAACAGAAGACGGAAAAACGAGAACACTCGCTTTACATTCTGTTAAATACCTCAACATGTCAAGTTGAAAAATGGATTAAGTAAAATTATTTACTTATAAATCTAAAGCGTTCGTAATGTGTCTGACCGTAAAAATTTTAAAAAGAACTTTGCAGATTTATATCTAAGATAAACCCATGTATACTATCTTAATTTCTACAAATACAAATCAATGGTTGACATCTAAGAAATTCCCAGAGTGTAATTACAATTCAAGAATTCAGTAGCAATAAATTTTCGATTAAATTTAAACCCCATTTGTTATTTAAAACTGTATACGTTTCCATAATTATTTAATACTAAAATTACAGAAACAAATTACAAGTAAGCGTAATGATAATATCATGCAAAAAATTGTACTTATGGACATATTAGAGACAGAGACGGAAGTTAGACCAAGATTAGATTACTGTTCGCAAATAGTTAAGGATATGGGTTGTTCTAGTTCTAGAAATGCGAAGATTAGCTCAGGATAGAAAAGATTGGAGGTGCGTGTCCAACCATTCTTAGGACTGACGACCTTATGATGATGATGGTGGTAGCCCTAATTAGTTTCAACCACTTTAAAATTAGTTTTTAAGATGTCTATTAAAATTAAAAATTAATTAATTTTTCAGTTATTTGTACAGACAAAAAAAAAAGTTTTATTTCCAATTTTTTTTTGATGTCTGTGCGGGACAACTCTCCCAGTAAATATTTTTCTGTTTTCATGATCAGCAGTCACTGTTAAATAGGTATATGTATAATACATAGGCATTTATAATGACCACAACTAAAACGTTACTTTAAAACTTAATACGTTGCGGTAGTTTGGTATCCCTTTAATCGAACAATTACACGTATTGCAACAACATAACTGTACCTGTGCAAGTACAGTTAATAGTGACTACGCGTATTTTTGTGAGTGTGTATGTGCGTATCTACGTATAAAATCCGCTTAAACTTAAACTACACATATCTGTAAGTACATACATACGTGTGGACAAGTAGATATTATCAGCGATGTTTATGAGATCAAAAATTTATCGGAGCATAATTCTTTACCTGTTCGTAAGCAGTGGTGTTGTAAAGTGTTTGCTACCCAATTTATTTTATTACTTTTTACTGACTACTTATACATGCTACATCCGTGCAATTACTTATTAGTGGTATATTGCAATTTTTAAACGGAGTATATGCAAGTAATAAGTTTAAATTTGTTAACATTAGAGATACTAATTTCCGTGTTAATCAGAAGTGCACGAAATTACTTAATTAAATAAGGGGCGTTATTCTCGCAGCTTTGCTCTACCAGATTATATCAAAGAGAAAAAAAAAGGAACTCTGCACATAGAAATGGTGTAGAAATACTTTATAGGCTATAATTTCTAGCTAATTTGTCGCTGAAAACTAGTTCAGACTCGAGCTGATCAGCGAAGAACTATTTTATAAAAAAATCGTACAAAACTACTGCAAGGATCATAATTTGTCAATATAGTTCTACGATATTTCTACTTCCAGATACGCCGATAAGATCTAAGCTGAACTACACGTATCTCAAAATAGAATTGATTTGTTAGAGAAATAGTATTAAGAGTTGTAATTTATCACTGAAAAATGGTACTTTTACCCATTTGGTATACAAATACCTTAAGAGCTACAAGTTCTAGCTAATTTGTCACTGAAAGATGGTGCAGTCTCGAGTTCATCAGTGAAAAATGATTGGAGGACAGTCAAGCTGGCTCTATACATAGAAATATTGTACAAATATACTGCAAGGACCACAATTTGTCAGTCTTGTTTTAAAATTTTGGGCAAATCGCCACAGAAAATTTATCTCTCCTCTTTATAGTAAGTAGGTATAGAAGTTGAAAGGTTGGTGTAGCCACACTTCGCGTTACAAAAGCGGGCACAACACGTTTCACTCGTTCAACAGCTGGCTCCTAAAGGTTAGGCTAGGTCACCTACGTATAAGATTTAAAGGGCAGGTGTCCGTGTGTACATCCTGATTGTGCGTTCGAACATGTATTGTGTGCATTTATACGCAAAAAGAACAAGCTTGCAGGGCAGACCTGCTGGTGCCTTCTGATTATCTATCATCCACTTATATTTATTGCTGTGTACGACAACGTTCACCTTTTCAAATATATACATGCAACGAACAAAAAATGTCTGCAAAAACAGCGGTCATTTTTGCACGTTTGGGGAGGTTCTCGTACTCTTAATTAAATTGTAATCTAAACGGTTTTTTATGATGAAAATTGTACATCATTAGGAACACAGAAAATTGTACAGTAGAACCTCGATAAGATGAAGACCAAGGGAAACGTAAAATAATTTGAGTTATTGAGGTTTTTACTTACTAAGGGTTTAAGTTTAAGCTTTAAATTTATGGACTTACAGTGACTTAGAAAACTCATCACCTATTTCTTTTAGTATAGGTCCACTAACACTAATGTTTTTACATATTTCTACACTGTCTAAACTATGTAGACAAGCATTTTTATAAATTAGAAAATTCAGCAATTCTTCGTCTCTTACGTAGAAGACTTTCTCCCGATTCTAACCACTTTTCACTGCTTAGTGAGGTGCGATGCCAAAATTATTCGTTTAAATTATAGAGGGTGTTTATTTTAAGTAATAGAGGTTTTGGACTCCGAGGGGAAGGGAACACAAAATTTTATGAATTTATAGAGGTTATTACGTTATCGAGGTTTAACTTATCAAGGTTCTACTGTGGTACCCAGTTACGTTTATTTGTAAATCTTATGAAAATGATAAAATTTAATTGTGTTGTGAGCTAGCCAATTGCATCTAAAACAAGGCTGGCAATTACCTAGTATTAATAGTAATAGTCTAATGGTTAATATTTTACTCGACTACATAACATATAAAGCAACTTTATAGTTTCTCTTACATAATGGTGCTGTTACTTACTTATCCTTTCATCGTTCGTAGGTTTGTCTTGTAGTAATTTATGGAGTATTTAATGGAGTTCTTAGCACACAATGTACGAGAAAACCATCAAGTCTTGGCAATGCAATTGCTAAATGTCAAGGATAAGATTGTTTCTGATAACGAAAGACCGATAAAACTGTTTAATTACAAGTTAAATAAAAATAGGCGCAAAACGTGGTGAAAAAATCGTATATAATTCTGTTCAGTGCGAGAACGGCTTTTGTGAATTATTGAAATCTCGTTTGAAGCCTTGAACTACCTCACACTTCTGTGTAGGTACTTACACCATGTATAAAACTCAAGACTTCGACGACGCGAAAGGGTATGCACAATTATGGCAGGCAATTTTCATTTGGCTTGCAATAATACACTTACAAGGAGATATTAGCCATTCTGTTGAAAGTTTTGCAATGTTACTCATTGCAAGGCCATATGCGAGAAATAACTTTACTATTATTTTGAAAAACACCGCATAAAAACAACAATAAACCTTTTAAAGTAAACTCAAAACAATAACTTGTTTATTTTTCCTCAACATGCATGCAGTTTGCTATTTATTACAATAAAACAAACATTTCAATTACATTTTTTACAACAGGTGAAGAGGAACGAGTTTATATCAATAAAGTAGAAAAAAAGATCCTTCAACCTTAGTGGTAGGTGTGGATTATATTTTATTCAATTTTTTTTAAAGGAGATACCATTTCACTGTTTATCGGTAGCCCTCCCTTCAAAGAATAAGCAATCAGGTTATTATCAACTTCAAAACAGTAGCTGGAATATTTGTCCGATAACACGAATTAAATGCTATAATTATATACAATAATAATCTCAAAAACGACCAGTATCTTATGTTGCTTTAGGTTAAGTACCGTCTGTTAAAGATTCTTTTTATTTTATGAATTCAAAGAGATACGTACTTTGCCGAAAGCGCACAGATAAACATGTACTATGTAAATTAAATGCTGCAGCTATGTGTCTTATAAATATTGAAAACAGTAACGGTCCTTATTGCAAACCTTGCGGCGCACCGTCAACTATGCTCTCCACTGCCAACATTACTCTAAGAAATGCTAATCTATTTCAATACTTTCAAGCTTTATCACGAAATGTCTTGGCGATTTATATTTCCTGAGTCCAGATTAAACGGTACAATATTTAGAAATACCAACCAATAAGAACAATTATTATCTGCCCTTTAATTATAAAAATTAACTGTCTGTGTCAAATGTTCTTATCTTAACTAACTCTTATCATAAAAGCGTTGAGACGTGCACAAGTGCCTGTTTTAATTATATTGTTAAGTACTTTTTGTATAAGTGGTAAACACCTACGTAATAAGCACACGAACTGTGCGCAAAGATTAGGTAACATTTTTTAGAGAACAATTCAAAGCATATAGGTGTAAGGTCGGTCAAGTTCAACAAGAGTAACATCGAGGAATCACCTTCAAAACCGGTAAGTGAAGCTGTACATTTTTTTTTTCTTAGGTATTACTTACTACATGCGAGATTTATGCTGTAAACTGTGTAACTAATTCTCATTCTTTCTTTTAGCGACAATCTGATAGAGAGATGTAATTCAATTTTTATGACCATAATTAAAAAAAAAAGCAATCAAATCAATCACAACGAACCCGTATAATTAAAAATTGAGAGTAGAAATTACCAATTTTTAATTTCTTATTTTAATCTCCTGAAAGATTGATTTGAAACGAATAAGAGCAATTGAACTTTTGTCGACTGTTCATTTAAATTTGTTATCATTACTCAGTCTCCGTCAGGAAGTAGGGATATAAAGCAGAGGATAGAGCAGGGTCGTGTCGCCTTTAATAAAAAGAAGTCACTTCTATGCTCGCGAACGGTTAATTTAGAAATTCGAAAAAGGTTGTTAAAGGTGTATGTTTGGAGCACGGCGTTGTACGGGTGCGAAACATGGACAGTGGGAGCGGCGGAAAAGAAAAGGTTAGAAGCGTTCGAAATGTGGTGTTATAGGCGGATGATGAGGATATCGTGGGTAGAAAAGGTTAGAAATGAAGAGGTATTGGAAAGAATAGGAGAACAGAGGACTCTATGGAAGTCAATAAAAAATAGGCGAGATAGGTTGGTAGGACACCTTCTCAGGCATGAAGGTCTAGTCAGAGACATATTAGAGGCAGAAACAGGAGTTAGGAGGGGTAGAGGTAGACCTAGATTAGAATACTCTTCGCAAATAGTTAAGGATGTGGATTGTTCTAGTTTTGGGGAAATGCGAAGTTTAGCTCAGGATAGGAAAGATTGGACGTACGTGTCCAACCAGTCTTAGGACTGACGACCTTATGATGATGATGACTCAGTCTCCCCAGCTTGTGTTAATCACAAAAATTGTAAAATCATAGTCAATATTAGTTTAGTATGTACTTCCATATATACAATTACGTTTACTGTATTGAAATAAACAATTATACAAAAGCTTGTAATATTCTTATAGGGCGAAAATAATATAGAACTGAAGACGTACATGAAAGCCGACAAAATGCTGAGGACAAGACAAAAATACGACGCTCAGAAAGACCGACGATGGTCAATTTATGATACAATGCAAATTGTTACAAAACATTGCACATTTATGAAGATGAAAGGTAGTATACATTTGCAACAAAAGGGAAAAAGTGTATGTTATAAATGATGCGGTGGTGTGTGGATAAAAACAAAATTGCCTGCACGTAAGTAATTAAAGGCAGATATTCATTTATAATTGTCGACATTCTTGTACTTATTTCCCAAGTTGATATCCACAAGAAGTAGTTGAACAAGGCAATTTAATGTAATCATAAAGCCGCAAAATTCCATCTAAAGTAAATAGCGTTGCGGTTTTAGAGTAAAAGGCGCGGTTCACACACCTGGTGTGATCGAAATTATTCATCAACACCACTACGATAACGTAATACATTACGAAGAATCTCATTTTTCAATGAGTAACGCCGTGTAGAGAATATACAATTTTATTAGGAATGTTCTTAATTGCTTGCATATGTAGGTAATTACATGGTAAATATTACAAACAGAAAAACAATTGATGCCTTTGTTTTGAGGGGATGAGGATCCTAAATTTTGTGATAGCGACTGTAATAGAAAGAGAAGAAAGAAGAAGTACATATGTATTAGCAGACAAAACAGGATGCAGCAAATTGAGAGTAGTCGATCCTGATGATGTCTGAAAACAAACTAGTGTCTCCTTAGCCATCCAATGACGATGAGATTCTATCTATCTACTTCAAGCAAAATTAATAGGTACTTATTGTATGGGAGGGTCTGTATGAATAAAGCTGTAGAGGCATTCGTTCATTCTTATGCGAGAAAAACATTGGTAAAGCTGTTAAAGTTATCTAAGTCATCTGCTCTGTTAGGAGAGCTTCGGAGAAATCCGGTGATTTCCCGTTTCCTCATCTTTATTTTATTGTGCCCTTTAAGTTTTCAGTTCGTCTTTATGTATATGTTAGCATAAAAACCTGATTTTAGTTAATATCCGATTTATCTAGGAAGAACTAGTTTTAACAATCCCCTACAATCAATTCTAGTTTTGACTAAGTAAAACTAGAACTGTCTGATATTCTTATGTCAGTAGGTCGACCAGAAGACTACAAATTCGTCTAGTTCATGGTCTTCGATTTGAGATTTTGCATTAACTATTTGTACAATCTTTACGTTAAACCTAGAATTTACTAGGCATTGTTGTAAAGACTAGCTTTAACCAAAATGTGTCTAGTCACAACTAGAATTAACTGAGAATATTTGTTAATTCTACTTTAACCTAGTCAAAATTAGAATTGGCCGAAAAGGAATGTTAAAACCAGTTTTTCCTGGACATTCCGCGTTTTAACTAAAATAGGGTTTTTCCGGTAACAGTTTTTAGGTAAATAAGCCAACGTAATGATTCTTATATGAGATAAAATTTTTGACTGATCCGTGGAGAATCAGTTTGAAGAATAAATACAACAAGTTGACGTATTTTTCTTTTTCGACTTTTCGTCACCTTGGGGAATATTAATCGTCGAAACAAACCTGATTATTCGAGAATTCGTTTAACACAACTTCATAATATGTATTTCTTATTTACATCTTTTATATAACTGCCTTAATAGTTGGCGAATTGGAACTGAACAGAGAACACATCATATCTCAAACTGGCTGCAAATGGAGGTAGTTCAGAATCGCTGATTGATCGTGAGATCACGTACAATCAATTACCCTCATAATGATAGACGAATGTCTACATCTACATGTATGAACTTCTCCTAACATAATAAGTCACTTAGGAGTGAAGTAAATGATCAGACAGATCATCACCTGAATTGAATATTAACAAAGTCTGAAACCAATAGGCAAAAGTTATCTCAAGAATATTACCATCACCTTAATAAAAGTGAAGTAACAAGAGAAAAGATTAGAAGCGTTCGAAATGTGGTGTTATGATGAGGATATCGTGGGTAGAAAAGGTTAGAAATGAAGAGGTATTGGGAAGAATAGGAGAACAGAGGACTCTATGGAAGTCAATAAAAAATAAGCGAGATAGGTTGGTAGGACACCTTCTCAGGCATGAAGGTCTAGTCAGGGACATATTAGAGGCAGAAACAGGAGTTAGGAGGGGTAGAGGTAGACCTAGATTCTAGTTTTAAAAAAATGCGAAGATTAGCTCAGGATAGGAAAGAGTGGAGGTACGTGTCCAACCAGTCTTAGGACTGATGACCTCATGATGATGATGAACAAGAGATACGTAAATAAAAATTGAAAATTAAATGAATGAATATCAGAAACTTATTAGAAACAATACATACAATCAATAAAGTGTTCAAGACTTTCAAAGAACCGCTTCTGCAAACCATTCATGCTCGTGATCGTAATAGTAATTACATACAACTATGTATGTGCCTGTATTTGTGACATAATTATGAATATGTAAATTGTCGTGATGATGATGCATACCGATCTACGATTGGTGTTCAAATTATATGTATGTAGGTAAGACTTGACAATCAACTTTATTACATTTATATTCAACAATGTATGTGTACAAGTGTATTGCAAATAAATAAATAAATAAACAAGCAAAACGTCCTTAACAAATAAGTACGATGACTAATTTCAGAAGGTAAGTTCAGGACGCATCAATGACTCCAATAATTCTATTATTTGGTCTGCACTCTTCTATTACCACATTGGATCGTAATATAATACATTAGTATGTATAAATGTAACATAGAGGCCATGCCCTCCAAACTCAATGAAAAACTTTTTTGTTCTTTTAAATCGCAAAATATATGTTAAATCAGAAGAATTTCCCAATCATAACTCAATTAAAAAAGAAGAAACAAAAAGAATTTTTTATTTTTTATACATGTAAAATACAGTATACAACCCCCGATGGCTGTAAACCCGATTTACTATTTATTTATTACAATATATTTCATTAGCAGAAGAAGCAACTACAAATGTTTTCGGCAATTAATAATTTTTAGGATAATAATTACTATGAAAACCTTTTTACGGTTAATGTAAATAACAATTTCGAAGAAGGAGAAATATCTACACATATTATGTATAATAATACAAATAAAGTTAATATTGAAACTTTTTCAACAAAAGAAAATATTGAAACAATGGGAAAACGTTAAACTTTTGTCGAAGCATTTGGTGTGCTGATACCGGAAACATGACGTGTCTGATGACCAACGAAAAAAAAAAAAACAGGAAATCAAGACGTACGCATCTGAAAAATTCAATGAACCTTTACAAATCCATAACTACTTTTTGAGCAAAACTTATAAAACGTATTTGCTTTACAATTAGTAAAAACATTTATTCTACAAATTACGATAAAAAGCATTTTCATGTTACGTAGAAATGGTTTATTACAATAAAGATATACACACATCACTATCTTGTTTACACGGTTACGAATCATTTAATAGATGACCTGGTGCCTCTGTTCAGAAAGTTATCTCATAATTGAATAATCGACGCCTGTGGACTAGAGACGTTGACCTCTCACTATAAATACATTCTTCTAAAAAAAATTCCGTCTTATAACGAGTAGGTACTTTTAAAATTAAATTTTGATAACTAAAAGTTAATCGATACATTTTTTAATTTTATTTCTACAAGTACCTACCCCAAAGCTTCACCAATATCATTTGACATTTTTTTCCCTTTAAAACGTAACATCATGAAGCAATAATAAATAAACAAATAAAAAAGTAAAAAATTGGCTAGCCAGACATTAATGACATTTTTCCAGGTTGTCTGCCTTTTGGCCTGTCGGGTTTCAAATTAGTTTAACGTAGAGTGAAATGCATCCAGTGCACTGCCTAGAGCGACTGCTACTACTCTAACGTAGCAAGAGAGATTGTGGTGATTACGCGGTGCAAAAAAATTAATTGCTATCAGCCGTTACTTGCATTTTTGTAATTATAAATAGATTATAAATAAAATACAAAGGGACGAATTTGCGACGAGGAACGCCTGTTTGATATACAGGAAGTCACTGAAAACATTATCCACGACAATCTTCTGTTATTAATCTTTTCAAACAAGAAGAAGGCAATAATAATTTTTCTTATTTATTATAAAGCAAGAAGCGAGAATGACATCCACTTCTCTTAATCTTCCTCGACGCCTATTTAATTTGTTTTAGACCCATCTAAAAAAAACATCGATGAAACTAATTGCCCTCATGATGCTAGAATTCACTATTAAAGCTAAAGATTGTTCTAAAAGAACCTTAAGCCTTTGTATTTCTTTTTTTCAAAATATTCAAAAGTTATGATGACCTTTAAAATTAACCGTTCCATCTTCTGGACCTGTTATTTCCTTTAACGCTATTATTACTTACGATTAATACGGTGGAGATTAACTTTACTATTATTCACATAAAGCTTTATAATGTACGTACGCTTTCGCCGTAGACTCAGGTGTATGGTAATGAGTTCCAGCTTTATCACCTGTTGTAGCAGTAAGTTAAACAGCTGAGATGAAAGAAAGAATGAAACGGATCCAGTTGGTTCTATGATCTTTTCTAATATTAAGCCAAGTTACGAAAAAGAACCAGTATCGGTTATCAAACATATTATTAAAACTACAACTAAACGCATTTATGTACACAGATCTATAAAATATCACTTAACACTGCATTGATTCCACCTTTCTTTCAACGTCGTAGGTCCATTTTTAAAATGTTTATAAACCTAATTACCAGACCGTTCCATGAAAACGAGATTGCCAATTAATTTATTTAAAAAAAAAAACTGAATAATTACAGCACATTTTCAATTTAACACCGTTAATTTGTTACGCATCGTATGAACGTTCTGGGAAATTGTAATTCAGCCGGACTGCCTGACATTTTGCGGAAATATGTTGCAGACAGCGTCGATTAATTATTTAGACGTATGTGTACGATGCAAGGAGTAGGTAAGAATTTTTTTACTAAAGTGGGTACACTATTTTATATCTAATAATGTACTTCGGGAAAAGGAAGAATCCTTACAAAGTGTAAAATAAAGTCAGTCTGTACGCTTAGATCTTTTAAACTACGCAAAGGATTTTAATGCAGTTTTCAGCTATAGATAGAGTGATTCAAGGGGAAGGTTTGTATGTATAACACATGTAATTATAGTACAGAAAAGCCGAAAAATTCATAGATTTGTAATGTGATGTCGTAACAAACGTATTTTTGTAAGCAGCTGTAAATACTGTATATAAAGATATCCTGTAGTATAGACTAATCATAATCATAATATTATTGATCACTCCACACTGCCTCACATTAGTATCTACATTGCACCCGTGCGAACCCGGGGAGCGCCGCCAGTAGGATAATACAGCATTTTTTTATGTCAGTACGAAAAACCATGACAAAAAAATGGGTATTTTGCATCATTGAAGACAACTAAAATAGTAATGCCCAAGAGTTCATTCATGTTGGAATATTTCCTTTCGTACTCCTTTACAACGGTGTAGATGTATTAAAATTCCCGGAAAAAAAGGATTTTTCTCCCTAAACCTGAATTTTGATCCAAGTCAAATGATTGGTGTTTTAATTAAAAAATTTGATTAATCGATAACATCACGGATATTTAAGGTAAACCTTAGGCACAGCTCCATTCTTTAATTAGACTATTGACTATTCAATCCTTCAGATGGGATAGCCGTACAAATTTTCATTACAGAGTCCCACATACGTAGAACATTATTTATTATTTACAACTAGATGTAGGGATAGATGTGCAAGGGCAAAAGATTAGTATGCTTAGATTTGCAGATGATATAGCAGTATTAGCATCTAGCAAGGAGGACCTAGAGATAGCTTTAAATAAAATGGAAGCGGTACTAACAGATCAGTACTGTATGAAAATAAATAAAAGTAAAACTAAAATACTGATATGCAAGGGAAGAAAAAGTAGGGAAAGAGCGAATATAAAGATAGGAGA
>NW_020438917.1:445034-447243 GCF_000699045.2 Agrilus planipennis | reverse complement strand
ACCACTTTACATTAAACTTGGTTTGATCAAACAGTTTGTAAAGGCATTTCGACTTGACCAACGGTGATTATTTCATGTTTAGATATCGAGGTCATGATTTATGTAGGTTTTAAGCATATAAAAAAATCGTAAGAACACAAAAAATTACTTTTTAAGAAAAAAGTCAATTCAAAAATCACGTTTTTTTTTTATTTTCGATCTTTCCATGCTTTAATATTGTCGGAGGTATTTTTAACCAACACCATCGAAAAGAGCATTGTTAAAAACATAGAACCACTAGTTATCGAATATTTTTTCGTCGCATTCATTACATAAAGGTTCAAATGGAAATGTGTTCTCTGAGCATTTATGGGTTAAGGTAAGGTGGTATACACCATATGAATATCGTTTTCTATTACTTTTAAGACAATTACGACAAATATTAACAATTTAAAAAAAAAACTTTTCAAAAACAAAAATTCGCAGACCTGTGTTATTGGCTTACTGATAAGGAATTGTTATGAATTTCTCATAAGGAATGAAAACTATTTTATAACTGCTACATACTCCATGTATCACAATGTAATATATGTATTTCATTTATATTTATTATCTAAAAATTGAAAAACTGTAGTAATTGCTTTCTCTTTGACAGCCAGCAACCGATTAAGGCTGGTATTAAAAATTATTAATGAAACATGTTCAGCAAATACAGTTATTGCATTAGATAATGATTTGCACAAAATGGGCGTACGTTTTCAAAGGTGTGCTTTAATAATGATCGACATCGGCAATCACGTGGAGCTAAAATAATTGCAAGTATCTTTTGATTAGATAAAAATGCAGAAACGAGGGCATTATCAGTAAGAAATTGATTTTGCAGCGACTGTATTCGATCATATCAGTGTAAAAGATCAGTAAAATATTACACGTTTGTAATGACAACGAAAAAGAGTCGATTGATAATTATGTATGTATCTATAAAATAACTTGAAGATAATAAATCATGGAACGAATAAGTATTTTTATTGATTTTTACATGTTTTTGCGTTGAAAGTGAATTTTAGTATGAAACCCAAATTAGATATTCTGATCAGGGTTAAATTAAGTAACATAATAAACTCCACATCTGGACCAAGTCTGGTTGCCTCAAAATTATCTTATTTGGGCCTCATTTTGAAGTCAAGTATACCGGATATAGGGTCCCGACGTAACAAATTTCCAGTCGAATACCAGCACGTAAATAGAAATATAACTTCTATGTACTTCACAGTACCGATAAGTTTTTTGTTTGGTGTAGATTTTGACGAACAGGAGGATATTCGCCAATTGTAAATTATGATAACTATAATGTGTAGGCGTTCAAAACCAGCCACTACAGTAAGTGAATCATTTAACAGCGTTACTTCCTTTCCTGTTACTAAAATTACACTATTTTACTACATAAAAATGAGTCAGTCAACCAATCAAAAAACCAATTAATAAAGCAGAAATACACCTGAGTAATCATAAGTAGCCCATCACAGAATCATCAAGAACTTATTTCCGTTTGTTCATTTGCTATCAATAAAAAAAACTACACGATTCAGTTGTTAGGAGTTACCACTCGATGGATGTTACAACTACTATCCGTCAAGATGATGATTATTTTTTATAGAGCAAGCTGGGTTACGCGTACACGCTTTTCTGAACAATAGAATTTAAAATTTAGCAATACTCATCGTCATCATAAGGTCGTCAGTCCTAAGACTGGTTGGACACGCACCTCCACTCTTGCTTATCCTGAGCTAATCTTCGCATTTCCCTAAAACTAGTACATCCCACATTCTTAACTATTTGCGAACAGTAATCTAATCTAGGTCTACCTCTATTCCTCTCAACTCCTTTTTCTTCTGCTTCTAATATGTCTCTGACTAGATTTAGATGACTGACTTCCATAGAATCCTCTGTTCTATTCTTTCTAATACCTCTTCATTTCTAACCACCTCTATCCACAGTATCCTCATCATTCACCTGTAACACTACATTTCGAACGCTTCTAACCTTTTCTTTTCCGTCGCGCCCACCGTTCACGTTTCGCACCCGTACAACACCGTATTCCTAACATACGAGGGTGGATTGATAAGTTTCCGGCCTAACCAAGAGATGACGCCACTAGGCCTACCTTGAGGTGACATTCTATAGTACCATCCTTGGATAGCTTGTAGCTATAGTTTCAGCCCGATCTCCT
>NW_020438917.1:416544-443832 GCF_000699045.2 Agrilus planipennis | reverse complement strand
TTTTTTAAAATTTACTTTCGTTTCCTTTAATTGATTATGGAGTTTCAACAAATAAAGCCCTCCACCATTAATTAATTATCTTCTAAAAGACGTAGAACTCGTACGTTGTTTTGAGACTTTTAAGACTTCTAAAGTTCTAAATATCGTAAGGAACAAGTGGTTGTGATTTGTTGGTCTTTAAAAAGTCAGTTAAATTTAACGTTAGCTTTACGATAGATAATTGCCAAACTAATTAAGGCGGTAGATTTCACAATTTCCTTGAAACAACCATAACTGCTCAACTAGGTAAGTTGTTGTTAGTTTATTATTGTTGTTCTTGCAGAAGTAGAAGTGCATTTCCACGGATAACCGGTTCGTTGCATTTATTGCAAAACGCTAGAGACTTTTACTGAAACTGACCTTAACCTATTCAACGCTTATGCACCCATCTAACTTTTATATTCCTGTTATTACTTAAATGATGACCAGAAAAGAAAAACAAAAAACTTTTCTTAATCGTTTGAACTTTTCAGCCCGTCAAAACACAACAGATTGGTGATTTTTAATTACAAATTTTGATTAAACGACAATCTGGATACCGAAGGTAAGCCTAAGACACAGGTTTACAATCCAATCACAATCACCAAACAAACAGAAGATTGAACGGATCGTCATTATGAGCAAATTTCAGTAAAAGTACAACAAATCTATTTTTGTACAACTTCTATTTTTAAATTAATTCGACGCCCTATACGACCTTAAACGCGTGTAGATGTGTCGAACAGATCTCTCTATCATTACCTTGACTCTTTTTATTTGCATATATGAATAATTGTTCCTGTACAATAGATCGTGCACGATTCATGGACCAGTTACATCAAGTGATTCTTTCATCTCCGACCGTCAGATGTACGATGACTATGTCGATAGGTATTTGGGACAGACTGACAGCGCTTATTTCGTGCAGGTTTATGACAGATAAAACGTTTGCCGAACTCATTTTTTATTCCTTCTAACTTCCTATATACAAAGACAGATAGATGTAGCTAGAAAGGAGTTATTTTTAAAATTAGTGTTCTCCTAATAATGGGTCACCACCACTTTGCAGTTGGTAGAATTATTGTTAGGGAGGTAATGTGGTGTACATTTTTTGACTAATTTTATAAACACGACCGTAAGTTTGTTTGTTTGCTACCATTTAACGCCTTAACTACTCAGCTGATCATAGTGCAATTTTGTACACACATTACTAGAGGTACAGAAAAGGACATGGGATACTTTTTATTCAGAAAAAATGCTGTTCCCGAGAGAGAGAACAAATTAGTTTTATGTGGTCGTCGATCTTTGAGATCAACGAGAGCGAAGCTGCGGGGGTAAAACCTAGTAGATATTTTAAAATGTTTAAAATATTTAATGAAATAATATTCGGTTTCATAAAATATAAAGAGATATAGAAGGCATCTCTGTTAGTAAGTGCTCCTTCCTGCACTGTACTTAAAGAATGGCCTCCGATTCTATATCTACCTATCCCAAGACTATAATTGATGGAATAGGTAAGAAATTCTTACACAACTTGCCGCATTTCTGGTTGGTTGCAACAGAAATGCAACGGTCTTGTACAAGCAGTAGTACCAATCGTCTGAGAAAATAGAAAATTAGTATCAGAGACCATCTGCTATTGCGTAAACGTAACTAGGTTAATATCATCATCGCTGATGAGAACAAATAGCGAATGTGTATCCAGTCATTACAAACATATGTAGTACATGTAGAATATACATTACAGAAACGTACATACATACGTGCAGTGCACTCCTACGCATGGAGAAATATTCACGTTTCGTTTGGTTAAATTTAGACAACTATACCAATTACAACTATTGAGAGACTTATGTATATAAGCCGTCCAAATTTATTTGGATCGTTGTCGATGGTACTGTGGCGTACATCCATCCTTAACTTTATGATTTCGTCCGAGTGTGGTTGGATACATTAGTGTTGCAATAGACCTTTGCTTCCGCAACTACGGAAGTTCCGCATAAATTTTCACATTCGCTTCTGTATATGGTTCCGTATTATTATAACGGAAGCTTACCGGAACTTATTTGTTGGCTGAACGTGGCCGTTTTCAAAACACAATTTCAATGGAATTTCTAGCTGCAAAGTCATCATCTTTTAAAATTAAAACATCACGTTTAAATACATATATATATATATATATTAGCACAAACTCCTGATTAGATAACCAATCGTTTCAACAATTTTATTGCATGAAATCCTAAAAACGGAGTTAATAAAAACTTTTGTTTTATTTCGTTAACATGCTTTGACATTCGACTTTCAGAAACTGATAAGAGCAGATACGAATTTTTTCAAATACTGACACACACATGAGGAGATAAGAAGATGAATTAAAGGACATTCGGATGATACATTGATAGGCTTTGACTGGAAGATATATTCGTGATAATTAGAAAACGTTTACGAGTTTGTTTTAGGTCAGCAAGAAACAAATCAGAATTTATATTACGACAGATAATAAGAATGAAGCAATTTATATTTCTCTCTTGAAGTGTCCACGTAGGTATCGCATACATGAATAAGAAAATGGAATCAAGACTTTTTTTCTATTTAAAGTGCGCAATAAATCCAAAACATCTCATTCTATGCACAATGCATTCGCCCACAACACGCTGTATGCAACTCGGTGCATATATACGTATAGTTAGTGAAAGTAATTCTGGAAAGGTATGTAGTAATTTATATCGGCCCACGTGAGGTATTGGTAATATCAGCAAAAGCCTGGTTAAAATACAAGCAACAAGGATGACGGTGATAATAAAAAACAAACTACAGGATAGTTTATTAAGAACGAAACAAGCGAATAATATGAAAACCAAAACCTTTAGATAAATAATTTTGTATATATATGTAAAAATTGTATATTGATAAGCAGAACGGATGACCATAACCACTATTATATTTCACTATATGACACTGCCTATTACCCTTGAATAATATCAAAAGTGATAAAAAAAACCTGCCTCCTGTAAAAATTGTGGTGTTTCTTATAAAGTAATAAGAGTATAATAATAATCATCATCATTAGGTCGTCAGTCCCAAGACTGGTTGAACACGCACCTCTACTCCTTCAATCCCGACTTCGCATTTCCCTAAAACTAGAATATCCCACATTCTTAACTATTTGGGAAGAGTAATGTAATCTAGGTCTACCTATACTGCCCTTGTCTCCTTTTCTTTTCTGCCTCTAATATGCATGTCTCTGACTAGACCTTCATGCCTGAGAAGGTTTCCTACCAACCTATCTCGTCTATTTCTTATTGACTTCCATAGAGTCCTCTGTTCTCCTATTCTTTCTAATACCTCTTCATTTCTAACCTTCTCTATCCACATTAATTTTCTTTTTACGATTTTTAGTATCGAACATAATTAAGAAATTTAAATCGTCTATAACCTTTTATTTTAAAAAAGGATTATACTGTTCCCAAGAGATAGACGTTTCTGCCTCTAATATGTCTTCGACTAGACCTTCATGCCTGTTAAGATGTTCTACTAACCTATCTCGCCTATTTCTTATTAACTTCTATAAAGTCCTCTGTTCTCCTATTCTTTCTAATACCTCTTCATTTCTAACCTTCTNGAGTGGCCTCCCGCGTTCCTCTATTTCTTCTAAATCCAAATTGATCTTCCCCTAATAGTTCTTCAGCCCTTTTTTCAACCCTTCTCTGTACAACTCTGGTTAAGATTTTTGAAGTATGGGACCTATGCGCGCCTCTCTTTTTAGGTATAGTTACTACCACCACGTTCCGTTTATAAGTAACATAACATAATAAATGAAAAAAATTAATTTAACGTTTAATATCTTGCACCAATTAATGGACACTTAATGAATAAAATTTTCTCATCTACAACTAAAAAATGGTTCGTGTGGGTTAGACCTTTGCTTGTCTCCTTTTTTGCCAGCGTAATAGTTGGCAAGGGTAATGACCAAGTTACAAAGCGTCGAATTTTTGTTGCGTACGTCACCGCTTTACTGGACAGGAAATATTCACCTTCACCAACAAATTCCAATGAAATATACAAACCAGCAAGTAACCAGCACCGTTTACGCAGTTGGAATAGAAAACTAACAAGTACAACCTAAGTTTGAAATTCGTAATCGCCTACACTAATCTTGGCTGTGCAGAATTTTATTCTTCATACCGTAGTTCAATGAATTTATATGATAAAATTAGTAGTTATTTCGTAAAAATGTAGACAGTAATACTTTAAAGCAATAAAAGTCACCATCAAGTTGTTCTTGGGACAGAAACTCAGACAATTGAACTATGATAAAATTAATAAGAATGATGTCAAAAATAGAAATTTTGTATAAAAAGGAATCCAATTTTGTTGGTTGTTGTATAATAATTTATTTTTTCTTGAAAAATATAAAAATATGAATTGCCTCCTACATTTTATGGATTATTCTTGTACATCTAAAATACTGATTGTGAATTAAAATCAAAATTCAGAATTGGCAAAAGGTTTTTATTAGTACCTAATGAATATTTGAAATTTTCAATTCTAACGAAGTGAAAATTCCAAGTTTCAGGTTAATTTCAAATTGTAATTTTTGATATACAAAATTTTAAAGTGTATCTATCAAACATTTGTCATATACAAATACATATTTCGAATCAACAAAGTAAATTTGATTAAAGTATAAAGATAAGTAAAATTTTTTAGCTATTGAAGAGAGTTCTAAATAGTAAAGAATAAATGTTGATTCAAATACTTTCGCATTACCTTTTCCTGAATTGAAAATCGTAGTTCTTGCAATGAAAATGAATTTTAATTACGAAGGCTTTTAATAAAAATTCCAGACAATGTATAACTATGAAAATTGTAAGTTATAAATGAGTTTCGTGGAGAAAACATGGATTTTCAAATTTTTATCTTAATTACGAAATTGTAGGCTTTTAATCAAAATTCCAGACATTGTATAACCATGAAAATTGTAAGTTATAAATGAGTTTCAAATTTTTAATAAAAAAATCCACTTTTTAAACTGCAATTTCAGCTTTGAACAGATTTGAACTGTAATTTCCGACATATGGAATACAGTTCCTCTAAATTCCAGTTCTGTTTTTCCTTCAGCGTACTGAAATTGATTTCCTTATTATGCTCATGCATATGCGGATTTTAGTGCAAAATTAAATAGGTACAAGACGAGTAATTCCATCAGGAAACTGTACCTGTCGATAGTCTTAATAGTAAAAGGTAATTTCAACGGGCGCTAACCCTAGAGTGCTTCGGACGACGTCGTCGTCATCGACGTCGAACTTGGCGGCGACAAGGTGAAACAAACAAACCGTGTGCATCCAAGTTGATTGGTTGCACGTACTATTTTATACTGTATATTCCACTCTCAATTACTAACATACCATATACACACACGAACAAACTAGCAGACATACACGAAGGTACGGGCATAAACAGGCGCACATTTACATATTCATGCATGTCCGTCTGTGTAAATTACACATGCACATATATAGGAAGTGCAAATGCCTGCGTCGGAATTTTATTTCAACATAACAATCAAGAATTCCTGATGGCAGGTGATGCAAATTCGATGCATGGTTGATAAAACTGATTAAAACAACACCACTATCGGTTTTTAAATTGTCAAATCTGTACAAAGTATAAATTACACCTCTGTTATAAGATATCTGTACTAGATAGGGTGGACCCTACATTAAAAAATTAATTTATCATTATCATAAGGTCGTCAGTCCTAAGACTGGTTGGACACGCACCTCCACTTTTTCCTATCCTGAGCTAATCTTCTCATTTCCCTAAAACTAGAACATTCCACGTCCGTAACTATTTGTGAACTGTAACCTAATTTAGGTCTACCTCTACTCCTCGACTGGAAATTAGTTCAGAGAACCCGGATTATGATCAGATGCGGATCAGATTTTCCGTATTACGGGCATCTGATCATAGTACAGTACTCCATTCCTTGGTGGTCATCCGATCAGAAATTGATCAGCGCACAGTACTCCATCAGTTGATCCAACCATCTGATTAGAAATTGACCGGAGGATTCTATCCCTTAATCCAGTCATCTGACCAATTTCTTATCACAATCTAATGCTACAAATTCTATTTGGGTTTCGGTACAATCTTTAAATCAAGATTGTATCCGATGTTCTGAACTGGATCATAATACAGAACTTTATTTTTTACCTGATTTATTCTGTATGCAATACTGTTCGTCAAACAAACGGATCCGTCATGGATCTTAGAAACAGATCCGACATGGATTTATCAAATGGATCCTATGCTGATCATATATGGCGTGACGATTTTCCATCACACTCGGATCAGAAAGCCTGACTTATTTCTGATCAATCATCAGGCAATTCTGATCCGCATCGGATCCAATCCACTAACTAATTTCCAGTCGGGTCCTTCTAACTCCCGTTTCTGTCTCTAATATGTTTCTGATTTGACCTTCATGCCTGAGAAGGTGTCTTAGCAACCTATCTCGCCTATTTTTTATTGACTTCCATAGAGTTCTCTGTTCTCCTATTCTTTCTAATACCTCTTCACTTTTAACCTTCTCTATCCACAGTATCCTTATCATTCGCCTGTAACACCACATTTCGAATGCTTCTTTTCCGTCGCGCCAACCGTCTATGTTTCGAACCCGTACAGCGCCGCGCTACAAACATACACCTTTAACAATCCTTTTCGAATTTCCAAATTAACCATTCGCGAGCACAGAAGTGACTTTTTTATATTGAAGGCGACTCGACCTTGCGCTATCCTCTGTTTTATATCCCTACTACTCCTTCCGTCCTGTCTTATCTGACTTCCTAGATACCTAAAATTACTTCTTCTGTCTTTATGTTCGCTTTTTCACTATTTTTTCTTCCCTTACAAACTAGTATTTTTGTTTTACTTTTATTTATTTTGATACAGTACTGTTGTGTCAGTATCGCTTCCATTTTATTAAAAAATTAATTGAAGGACTAAAAAGATGACTCGCTCTGAAATCTGTAACCGAATAACTTTGCAGCTAGTTACGCATTGATTGTGTGGTAATAGGAAGCAGCCATGAGTATTATTTACTATGACTGTGCAAGTACATCGAAAACGTCTTCATGTAGGTGTGTGTTGTGTGCACTTGCGATTAGATAAGCTATCGCATCACATTATTTGATGCACTTTGCTATCGAAAGTTGCATCTAGGTTAAGGTGAAGCATGTAACACATTTAACAACTTTACTATGAAATTTAATAATTTTGATTTTCTCCGTTACAATTTCGTATTTTACTAATTACTGATAAGTTACCTAAATTTCATCTTAATGTATTAATTTAATTTATTAAGGACATTTGAAAACAAGATAAGAACAAACGGAACTTTGACGTAACAACCGAAGCAGGTACACAACACACACACACACACATGTCGAGCATGTTTACTAGATATCAAGTTCACTGACAACAGTTTCATTCATTTTTTTTTGCCATGCGATTCGCCCACGCAAAATGTTCTCTCTTTCCATTCATCTTTCTTCTGAAATAACTGGTGGTATCGTATTATATATGTACATATAAATATATATTGCAGCTGCACACAAAGACACAATATATACGCATTCACGTACACACAACATGTGTAAAGTAGACAACATATTCCAGTGCATTTCGTTACTGCCCCGGATTCCAACCGGGTCCCCTCTTCTTCTTCTTCTTTTGTTCTTTTCCTAGAACCACGGGAACTGGATGGACAACTCCTCAGCTGACAGTCGACAGCCGCAAACTAGCGGCGATTTGGGTGTCGACGATTATGCACCTACATCATAAAGGTACCATCGACCGCAAGACCAAATGGTAGCAAACATACCTTCATGTCTGATAGCTCCCTTTGAACTCCAATTGCACCTACATTACAAAGGTATTAACGACCGCAAGACCAAATGGTAGTAGATATATCTTTATGTTTGATGGCCCTCTTTAAACTCCAATGGTACCTACATTACAAAGGTGCCATCGACTGCAAGACCAAATGGTACTAGATATACCTTCAAGCTTGATAACTTTCTTCAAACCCCAATCTTTTGTTTTTGTTGAGACATATAAACAATACTCTGTTTGTAGCTGAACTGAGGCAAGATTGAGAGATCAAAAAGCACGCTAAAGATGACAAATTGTCTTTCTCACTTCTAATTCTTCTGGCCTATGACATGAATATGGTTCTTCAAAAGATTGCAATGTCTGGCTTTAAAATTTATGAGTACTTTAGAGTTCTTTTACAAAACCAAATACTTCTACACTGGCCTTTAGTCCAGACTGCAATTCTCCAAGAAGGTGTAGGTAGTGTCCCTATCAATGTTCGAATTTAAATTTTATTATTTATTCTGATTAGTAATAAATTGGTATATCATCGCGTCTGATAACTTTCATGAAACTATTTTTTGTTGTCCCAGTTTATAAACGAAGCCTTTGCTGCAATTTCAGGCCACATTATAATGATAAACCTAGAGTAAGGATCAGCGGTCAAGCAGTCAGTACTCTATAAAGATGATAATTTGTCTTTTTTCTTGAAGTTTTTCTTATCCAAGTTCCTTAATGTTTACCTCAGCACTAGTCATTCTTCGAAAAAATGCAATTCTAAATTCCTAACTTTGCTAAAGTTCTTTCACAAAACCAAATGCTATACAAATACGATTTCTAGTAAACCACAAGATTCATCAAACCATTTTTTCATATTCGGACTTTTTAGCATTACTTTTATTTCCACGCTGGTGTGGAGATTGGAATGGTAAGTTCAAGGGTCAAGTACTACTCGTGCAACCACTCAAACTCTGACAGATTGTCTTCATTGCCTGTGGTTTTCCCACCTAGATTTGTAAAAGTGGTTTCTTTATTCTCTAAACAAACGCAATATCTCAATGAATTTCTGATTATCCTTTTTGCTTTAGAAGTGGAATATAATAATTATTCTGCTATTTGTAGCTCCTCCTTCTTAAGAACATTTGGAAAATACATGTACAAGTTGACATTCAGTGTCGAACTTAGAATGTCCATTATTACAGATTAATTTGAGAATATTTGTAGTACCCAGGTAGCAGCCAAAGCACAAACAATAATAACGGTCGCTGCTAGCAATTAGTGAATCCAAAATAAAGTACAATCATTGCTTTGTTTTCCAAACAGGCGGTTGTATTATTATGTCTTTGTATACATATAGCGAATGGTAAAGGACACAAGAGGTCCGATAGAGTGAGAGAAGGTACATCAATATTCAATCCGTCGGTGTAATCACATCGAGTGCTGGTGCAATAATTCACTTGAGCCTCCGGTTACGTGTACGGAAAATGCGACAGCTTGAGAGAAATTGGCTTCACACCATCGCCACCGGCGGGATAATAAGGATAACAAACTTTATCTAGATGCTTATCATCCATATTTTCCAAATATGTATTGCATGGAATCCCAAATAGCAAATCTTGGCAATGTTTCCGAAAATAAATTGACACATGTGTACAATCTCGTAGATAATATGAGAATCGTTTCAAAGTAGCATGACGTGTAGACCATTGCTTAGCATTCGGGAGGACACAGGTTCGAGTTCGGGTTCGTCTGCCCTAGTCCAAATTTTCCTGTGGTTTCCTTGGATCAGCAAAAGCTGCGGCAGTTATATTTCAAAGATGATTTTTCACTCTCTTCTGTCTTTAAGTAATTCCTCAATGTATCTCAAAGCAACATCTGGAAAAAAGTAATTCCTTCTGTATGTTACATAAGTTTCCACACAGTTCAATTTCGGAACAGAAGTTACTTAGAGTTGACATCGAACTGGATTCTCGAATGTCCATATAGACGAAGCTGCGAACGCAATAACTAACAAGAAATTCTTGGTCGACTCTCCAGAGTGCAACTTTCTCTGAGTGAAAAAACAGGAAGGAAAGAAGTATCTGTTATTGCACTACACCCTGGAGAATAAACAACGTTCGCATTTTCTCCACGACACCACCAGATGACGAAGTCACATGAAGCAGACGTTGGTTCCATTTAACAAACACCGTATGTCGTGGTTCTTTAGTTAAAAATAAAAAAGAAACTGGGTTACAATTTATTCTCCATTATCCTCAAATTACACGCTGCCACCACATCCTCCGGTATTCGTGTGTAAAACAGAAACGTGCAACTTATTATGTCTAATATTACATTACACTCGTATGTACGACAAGCACTCCTTAATTACCGGCATCGCATCGTCCAATTGCAGCGGTCGTGTAACAATTGCAATTTCGGCAGAAGTAGCTACAACAACAATAACTGTCTTTATTTTGCCAGAAAAAAAAAATGTAGCCACATATGGAGCAAGAGACGAACGAGAGCGTGTGCTGGGCTGGGACCGAGCGAAATAATAATGTGATGCCTTATACATACTTTTATGACACACGCGAACTTGGACGAGAAGAGTAAATTACAGGAGGAAAGAACATAAATCTAGACGTTCGTATGTCGTGTCGTTCTGTCCACGGGGCCCTGAGTAATAACTGTATGCATCCGCAGAAACATCGGTTCCATTAAATTTAACACAAATTGGACGAAGCTATCTTAAATCACACCTCGATGCCTTGTTAAGTCGTGCGCTGACGGC
The DNA here is from genome assembly GCF_000699045.2 of Agrilus planipennis. Taxonomy (NCBI): domain Eukaryota; kingdom Metazoa; phylum Arthropoda; class Insecta; order Coleoptera; family Buprestidae; genus Agrilus; species Agrilus planipennis. The sequence goes on along the minus strand of NW_020438917.1, from coordinate 433,166 downwards.
CGCACCAATTGACTGCTCTTACACATAAATTTCTCTCAGTACTGTACTAGTACACATTTTAAAATAACTCTATAAACAAATAATAATAACAATGAAATGACTTCCTCGTTTCCTTTTTCTTTGATTCATCATTTTGGGATCATTAACGTAATTGAACTTGCAATTAGTTAAAATCCAGAGTACCCAATATTCAAATGCATAAGAATTGTAATCAAAAGTAATAAGGATTGGATTCGTTTTATTTTTACACCGGCAGCTTTTTGTCTTGATTATTCTTTTGTTTTCAGTGATCGGACTGAGATGGAGTCATGAATGGACATGATAAAGTCAGAAGAATCAATTTATAATTAATGAATTTCGTCAATTAGAGTTTATGTATGGTATTCAATCTTTAACATGATAAGCTTCATAGTTTCCATATTATATAAATTAAATTACTTGTAAAATCTATGGAAATCGTCCAGATAAATCTCTGGTTAAAAAAGAAGTTTTTTTAACTAAACCTTGGTTTCAGAAATATAGTAAATGCTTAGCCACCTATTAACTCTGAGTAGTCTTACAACTTCTATTTTATCTGTGGATTTTACGTTTTCATTCTATGTTACAAAATTCATTCTTTTTAAGGATTTGTAAATAACCAATTAATGCTAAAATCTTTGTGTACAACGCATGGAAGTAAATAGAAACAGTTTGGCCGGATTTTTTAATCCATTACACACTTAAAGCCCACTAGATAAATGATTGTACACGTCTCAAAACATAGGCGCCTTCTTCGACTCTTGAAACCCGTTTTCTTACCTCAAGGCAGTAAATTCATTAATGTAAGAGAATAAAAAAAAATATTCCACACGTTAGCAGCTCTGCATAATTAAAACCTTTTTCGAGCCCTGGGTCGATTTTGCACTTATGCTATCTCCGATTTGGTAAAACTATATCATACCTACTACTTGTAGGATATTTTAAAATGGAAAGTTTTGGTTGAATCCGCCACAAGTAGAAGCTTATGCAAAGGCGACGGTGGTTTGTTTAAATTTCAGCTTTGCTCTAGACTCTTCTTTTCGATTCGGCTTCATCATCAAGGGGGTACTTTTCAAAGGGTTCTCTCTGTCGACGCTACTGCGGCATGCGAAGGGGTGCAGAGTTGCTCAGTCAGCCTGCAACCCCTGTCTATTCCTCCAACACAGAATAAGACACACCCTTATTCGCCGTTCGCACTGTAACCCAGTTTTCTGAACATTGTCGCCATTTAATGTGGACAATTCGGTCTCATTGCCAATTGGTCAACTCTCGCAAATTGACCTAATACGAGTCCCTTTTTTCATTAGTGTGGTATGCGCGCGGTTAATTAAAGGATATCTTCATTACAGGCGTCTCTTGTTTAATTTCTAAACTAGGAACTTCTCGTTATTCAAATATATTACTGGGCCCACTAATTGACACGATTGAGACCACACAATCTTTACAACTTATGCAATAAATGTGATTAACTTTGGAGGAAAAGAACCAGATCATTGCTTTCGAACAGAATTGAATCGGAAGTGGAGGAGTAACATCAATTATTATCGATTAGAATAAGATCTATGTACATATGCGTAGACCGTGAAGTTACGTTAATGAGACAATGGCATACACAACAGAAGTGCAAAATTTTATTTTATTCTGGGGCCGCACAATTGAATGGGATTGTTATTGAAACGACACTAATACCGTTGACGATTGTTAATAAAATACCACAAAGAGGCACAGTAATTGAAACGTAAGTCACAATAATCAATTAGACATGTAATTTGTCATGACCCATTATCTCGATATTGGTCGACAAGTTGAATGCTTCATGGAATAACTGGAGCATGGGTAGAAAATTTGCATGACATGAGCTACAAGTACGTAAATGCAGAAGAAAAATAGTTTTATAAAACCTCATGAAGATTAATACTTGATTTAGGAGAGTACGGGTAAGAAATTTGGTGAAATAATAAAAAAGCATCTTGTTAGATCAAATCTTTGACTCTTTCAAACATAGACCTAGTTTTCAATTCGAAAATAGGTGTTTGTAATTTTAATCTTCTTGGTGCTCATCATCATCGAGCAAAATGACTTCTTTTTGTTGAAGGCGATTCGATCCTGCGCTATTTTGTTTTATATTTCTACTCCTCTTTCTATCCTGAGTTATCACATCATTATCATCATCATCATAAGGTCGTCAGTCCTAAGACTGGTTGAACACGTACCTCCACTCTTTCCTATCCTGAGCTAAACTTCGCATTTCCCTAAAACTAGAACAGCCCACATCCTTAACTATTTGCGAACAGTAATCTAATCCAGGTCTACCTCTACCCCTCCTAACTCCTGTTTCTGCCTCTAATATGTCTCTGACTAGACCTTCATGCCTAAGAAGGTGTCCTACCAACCTATCTTGCCTATTTTTTACTGACTTCCATAGAGTCCTCTGTTCTTCTATTCTTTCCAATACCTCTTCATTTCTAACCTTTTCTACCCACGATATCCTCATCATCCGCCTATAACACCACATTTCCAACGCTTCTAACCTTTTCTTTTCCGCCGCGCCCACTGTCCATGTTTCGTACCCGTACAATGCCGTGCTCCAAACATACACCTTAACAACCTTTTTCGAATTTCTAAATTAACCGTTCGCGAGCATAGAAGTGACTTCTTTTTATTAAAGGCGACACGACCCTGCGCTATCCTCTGCTTTATATCCCTACCACTACTGAGTTATCTAGGTACTAAAAATAAGTCACTTCTTCTAATTTTTCGTCTCCTACCTTTTAATTCGCTCTTTCCCTACTTTTTCTTCCTTTGGTGCTATGGTGGTAGGAAACATAAAATGACATAATATATTTATGATAATTCCATTTTATTACACTATTCGCGTCAAAGTCTGTGTGGAGTAATATTCGTCAAACTCAATTTGTTTTGATTAAAATTATTAATTCATTATTCCATTTATAATTTNGCGATTTAATGGTTTGCTAATTATAGGGTTAAATTGGACTGGAAGGATTTTATAGTAAGTGCAACATTTCGTTTGGCCAATTTTTGTTCTAACGGATTTTTATCAAACAAGGGTTGAAACTATTCCACTTTTGATGTTTTTGATGATAACAAGGCGATGGAAAATAATGAATCAAAAGACAACATCCAAACGTTTATGATTATTTGTAAGATGGCAAACGTCAAAAAGTTTTTAAGTATCTTTAATAAAAATTACGTGCCTTTGTATGTGTTAGTTTCGGTTTGTGTACACATACATATAAACGACACACAAAAGCGGTTGGCGGTGTGGGGGAGGTCCAGGATGATGAAACAGGCAAAGGGAGGCAAGTGCTGCATGTGTTACTTGATCCATTTATCGGGAGATGATTCATTTGTTATTGTCCGTGACAATGCACCGTGCTCTTCGTTCGTTCCCGTTCTTTCATTGAACGTACTATATGGGCACATGCGAGGAGCTTACCAGGAGGGAGTCCAGGAACCAATAAAGAAATAGAAAGAGGCAGTCGATGGTGCGCTGCAACACACTCTCTCTTTTTTTTTTTTGATTTACCCTCCGATGTAAGCCGTAACAGAAAGGGTATAACGAAGAGTACAACCGATTTAAACATCAACCATAACAGGGAACGAAAAAGGGTAATGAAATTGTTAATAAAACTAGGATTAATACGGAAAGTCCGTACCTAGTGCTGTTAACACCACATATAAAAGGTCGTTTGTTGTCTGCAAGGAATTAACTAAAAAGTGCACCTGTCAAATTTTACAGCAAAAACAATGCGATGAAATAAAAAAGAAAGTTGAAGATTACGGAATCGCAGAGATGACTGTGAAATGACGGACTATTCTTTGTTACTGGCAGCCTTATTCATAACGTCTAAGAGCATTCACGATTCCTAAAATTAGACTACGAAGCAATGCTGAGTAAGTTTATGTAAACGTTCAAGAGGAAATCCTGAAATAAGTTCGCAAAGATGAAACCACGAATAGTGGAATGGCACGAAATATTTTTGAGATATTGAGTAAAGCAAAATGAAACAATAGGTTATTTTCAGTTCCGTCATTCTAACATTACTTGTTCTCGTTGTAATACAATGTGAGTTAAATTGACCGAAGAATTTGTTGAGGAATAGTACAGAAATTATCGTTGATGATTAACATTTTCTAACATGTCTAAACGTTTATGAAAACTATGAGGAATATTGGAATTTCAACGTTCAATAAAGAATTGTAGTACAGTCTTTAGTGTTCTCGTAAATGTCCAATATACTGTGCTTCTAATTTTGGGACAAATAAAGCAGTTTCATTAGCATTAGGGCCGGATGTACGTGTTAAAGAGAATCACTGTACATAACATTTGGCCTGATGTTTCATTTAAATGCAAATCCTGACACAGCATGTGATCGTCGTCGATTTTTAATGTAGATTGTTTTTAACTTATTCTTCGCTACAAAGGGGTGGTTTTAAAGCCCGCAAAATTAGAATTTTCAGGCGCATACATTATATCGCTGTACAGTAGTTGTAAGACAGGATTACACTCACAATTTTATCAACCTGTTGCATTAGGAAATGGAAGAAAAACAAATTTGCAATAAATATCATGTCCCATTATGATGCATGATGGTATTTACATTGTAACTATGGCGTTTCTATATTCAGAATCAAAAATATGAAGCTGTACGTTGATGACTGTTTTGACCCTTTGAACTACTTCAGTCTTTTTGGGTGCAATACGGCAATGACAACAACAACACCAATCAATTTACAAACTTAACGATGAAAAATGAAAATGCGAAAGATGCGACTGTAACTCCAAGAAAGGCTTAGGACTAACTGACTATTTTAGAAAATAATGGTTTTCGGAAAAACTACGGAGTAAACAGGTGATAAAAAAGGGGTACCAATAGGGTGGTAACAACGTTGGAAAATACTACAGTCAATAAATATGAAGAATTTGAATTTAGTCCCAAAACACAAAAGAAATCCATCGTAAAAATGTAATTAAGAAGGAATGAAGGGTACAGACGTCATGCTATTAGTATACGAAAGATGAAATGTTACAGGGATTATAGGAAAGTACAAGTAAAATATATTTATACTGCAAGACAGAACACAAAAGAAATTGAATGGATTTTTTAAGAAATTTTTACAGAGACACAGACACAACGAGTTGCAATACAAAAGAATTCAAATATTGAATGTTATATACAGGTAGGATGTAGAAATGGAAATTTCGCAGAAATATGATTAAATTTGTCATTATCGAAAATTTTTAATTTTTTTTTGAGAGAAAAGGAGGCAAACTAGTAATAAATTCCTGATATTTGGTCAGTCCCTTTTAGCGCTACTTTCAGATTAAGAACATTAAAGTTTCCGAAATCCTTTCAAAAGAAGGCTAAGGAGCGATATTATAGAAATAATAGTTAATGTCAAGGAATCTATTTTTTATTACGGTAATTATTAAACATTTAACAACATTTACGGCGTCGTTTCGAATGGTATAGTAAATATATTTATAAGAAACTCGTTTTTCGGGCGTCTCTCGAACGACCCATTCGACTTTGATTGCCATTTCGTTTTAATTTCACTTGAGTGGTTTGTTTGGTCTACCTACACGTATCTCGAAAGCGACATGCACAATATACTTACGTCCTTACAGTATATTCATCTGTCCCGATCGTCAGGGAATTTTCATTCCCTAATTCATTAATTTTTTTTTTTCTGAGTTCTGTAGGTACTCACTTTTTGTTCGGCATTTTTAATAAAACTAAAAAAAAATAAGTTTCGAGATGTTAACTTGAACAATACATACTGACCGATGAGTTCGTGATTTCAAAAAATTTTAACGCTGAGTTTAAACTAAATAGCAGGACTACTCCAAAAGTGATATTGCCACCGCAGAACTTCAGATGATGGCCATTTCTTACCCTAAAACTGTAGTATATTAAGCGACTTGTAAACCTAGAAAACGTCCGAGCTGCTGTAGAAATTCGCGATTTGTAAGAGACATTGAACTTTAGGTTTGTAACTAAGTTTTGGGTAGAAAAATTGCCAGCACCTTAGAGTTCTAGGGTAAGTAAAAAAGCTCCGGGGATATGAGATACGTGGACGGGGGTAACTCTAATTCTAGTCCGAGGTGCTGTAGAAACTCACGATTCGTAAGAGACTGATTTTTAGGCTAATATTCAGTTTTTGGCAGAAATATGACTAGCACCCCGGAATTCTAAAGCGCATAAAGAGTTCTGGCAGTGTGAAACATTCATACAGGGGTAGTTCTGACCAGAACTACTGCAAGTAGACACAATTTTAAAGCTACGAACTCGTTCGTGAATACGACTATCGCTAGGGAGTACTCCCTACCGAAAATTCAAAACTTATGAATTAGAGGTGCCAATTTCCTGGCGATTCTGTTCTGCCATTAAGAACTTGTAATAAAAATTCAAAATGATAGATGCACGTTGGGTTTTTGAGTTACAAGTGAATAAAATTTAATCGGTGCCAAAAGGACAAACCGAATTAGACTGGTGGACTACGCTGTGCTAAATGCTTATTAAAATTATCTTTTTACCAATTCTACAACTTCAGTACCTAGCAAAATGTCTGTTAAACAATATACACAACCTAACCATTAGGATGAATCTAAAAAGACGACCCGAAATATTCGGATAGTAATAAATTAAACACTATCTCAGAAAACTGTTCACACTACTGTTGGAACTAATCTTGTACATGGTTCTGTATTAGTTATTTAATTTATGACCTAGGTGCAAATTGTATCTCTTATACGATTAGAAAAAAAAATCAAACATTATTAAGTCAACCGATGTCGATATGGCGGCAGAAAGCCTACTAGCTTTTATAATTTAGAATAATTGTTTCCTGTGTGTGCACATAGTTATATACGTGTGTTTTTGAATATATGCGTCCATGTATGTGTTCACTATGCACACACACATAGGTCTATATAGAGCGTCTTTCAAGCAAAACGCAGCAGATTAAACCAGACTACCGACTTCCTAGTAATTTTAATTGCACGCATTCAGATTGTTGAGAATATATTTCATGGCTTGCATGGGGTAAATTACAAGCTAACTGCCGTGCAATCTGTATAACGTTTACGTTTTTATCTGGTCTTGGTATTTTTTTTTCTTTTTGATTTCGCAGAAGGTCATTATGTGTATACTAGGTCCAATTAAACCAACTGGTATTAGGTAGGTTTACTTATACGTACATAATCATCTTACCTGCTCCACATAAGATATGTATTGCTAATTCATTATTATTATATGTATCTACAAAAGCAATAAAGCAGATATTTGATAAATGTAAAGATAAGAAGATAAAAAAATATACTTATATCTATAAATAGTCAGGTTGTACCCCTTTTATAAACATTGCAGTCTACAAATATTTCTGTTTTACCTATAACAGATGATAACATTTTTTCGAAATAGAAATGGTATAGAAAAATAATGTATGCGCTGAAAGATGGTATATTTGCTCATTTTGTCGCGAATTCAGCCTCGAGCTGACCAGCGAAAAAGACTGGAAAGCCGTAAGGCCGACATTATACACAGTATACCGTAATTTGTCGCCGAAATATGGCACTTACTTTTGCCCATTTTGTGGTTTGTCCTCCTGGTGAAACGCCTGAAAAGTCGCGAAATTGGCACTGCACATAGCGCTTCTCGAAATAGAAATGGTATAGAAAAATAATGTATGCGTTGATTGGTGGTGTTTTTGCTCATATTGTCGCGAATTCAGCCTCGAGCTGATCAGCGAAAAAGACCGGAAAGCCGTCAAGCTAACATTATTTACAGTGTATCCCGAAATAGAAGTATCATAGAAAATTACTGTAAGAGACGTAATTTGTCGCCGAAATGTAGTATTTACTTTTGTCCATTTTGTGGTTACTCCGTCCTCCAGGTGAAACCCTGAAGGGTCGCGAAAATGACACTACACATAGCGCATCTCGAAATAGAAATAGTATAGAAAAGTAATGTTTGCGCTGATTTGTCGCTGTAAGATGGTATTTTTACTCATTTTGTCGCGAATTGGAGAGCTGTTAAGTATTTCTCTACGTTAATCCCAGCTGTTTTTTGCTGGACTGCTGGAGGATAGAATATCGACAAAATGAGTCAAACTACCACCATTGAGCGAAAAAATAAAGGGCTGACAGTATTTATATTTTGAGATACGGTTTGTGTAGTGTCGGCTTGATGTATCACACTAGTATTCAGTCTATTTTCAAGTAACCGGGTGGGGCAACAAATTTTTAAATTTGGTAATAAATTGGTTTTAGAACTGACAAACATTATCTTTGTCGGATTGGCTTAATATACGTGAAAAGCCATTTCTAAAACACCTATTATACATCTCTCTTTAATATTTTATGGTCGGTTGTCATTTTATCAGAGAAAATTGCGATATCAATAAATATCTATTGTCTACCCAAGTAGGTACTTATTAGATACTTTACACACAGACTTATTCGTGTGATTAGTCCGTGTTTTCACTATCATGCAAAAATTGTGGTGAAAGACTGTTCACTTCTACCACAATCGCAGTTTTTCACACATTCGTTTAGTAACACAAAACAACTATCAGAGACATAGCACTATTTATGAAATGGTCAGGGTAAAAAATGCCGAAAACCCCAATTACTTTTGTGTATTATCTTTTAAAACTTTGAATAAAATAGGAAATGACGAATAATNTCTCTTCTGTCTTCATTTCGTCCGTCTCATCTTTCTCACCCGAACCACCACCCACCCATTCCCACGATTCCTGAAAGCAGGCTGAAGAGGGTCTTCCGGCCTACCTTCCGGCATAGTCCGGAGGGACTGCCCGCCCACCAGCATTACTGGCTGGTGGGAATGAAACACCCAAAAGTTTAAAGTTTTACTACCGCAAAAAGGGATAATGACATAGTTTATGCCAGGGGTCAGTAAACATTCGAGGTATAAATAACGTAGTAACGAGTATCACAGAGCCCTAGGTACCGAGTGCCATGGTTAAGGAGGACACTGGTTCGATCCCGGGTCCAAGTTTTTCTGTGGTTTCCTTGGAACACTTAGGCAAATATTGGGGCAGTAGTGGGAATGAAACTGCCAAAAGTATTCATAAGGTCATCAGACCGAAGTCTGGACGGATGCACGCTTTGCTTTCCTATTCTAGGCCAAAACTGGTGCATTCCACGTCCTTAACTGTTAGAGAACAATGATCTTCCGCTGGTCCTCTTTGTTACTATCTAATATGTTTCTAAATATAGTTGTTCATATGTCCGAAGGTGTTCTATCATCTTCTTCATTTTATTTTTGACATCCACTGCCTTGTTCTCCCACACCTTCCAATATCTCCTTTGTTCTAATCATTTTTATGGTCTTCCTGTAACACCACATCTTCCCCAAGGAGCCATAAGTGGTTTACCTAACAGTGGTTTACACAAACCAATCCAATATGCTATGCTACATTGGTTTAAATCAAATGGATCATTATGCTGTAAAATGGAATTAGATATTTTATTGATAGATATCATTATTATTTGGTATCAACAGAATCTGTCACTCTTGAAGCGTCACTTATCCTGACCAGTTTCCTGTTTAAAGTAAGGCTATTGCCGGTGGTTTGCTCGCATTAAATTTGAGCTACGCATTTACATTTACTCTCTCTCTTTGTCCACATATTTGAGTTTATGGGAGGCATTAAAATGTCAATTGTCAGAAGAGGCCGTGTGTCGATCTCACGAAAACTATTGTTCTAGTTACGTAATACATGAACTCATACATCGGCAACGTTGCTTGTAAACATTGCCAGCTGAAGTTAAGTGGTGTTTGCGCCGTGGCGGCTTTTATTATAGTTGTAGTAGTTGGGTGTTGTCGCGCGTGCGCTAAAAAGAGACGGTAAATATTACACAGACCGACCAACAACATAAGCCGCAGGTTCAGTTCACCGTTTGCCGATGGTCTTTCTTTTGTTTTCTTCTTTCTGTCGCTGGGTCTTATCGAATTCGTCTTGGCTGGTCTACGTGCCTTGCCTGGCCTGCCTCGGCCACTATCTTTTCTATGTCTTTGTCTAAAGCTATCTGATGAAAGAAGACATCGTGTCGATGTGTCACTAATGATTATGATGTATTCCATTCACATATAATTACACTTGCGACAGTTACTATGTAATGAGGGTGTGTTGTTCCCATGGCTGCGTCAGTTGATGTAAACCTTTACTACAGTGGAAACTGAATTGAAGCTGTTCTGATGCTATTCCCTATTGACCGATTGATACGGCGTCAATTATTTAATTCTGTAACTCTTGAAAATGTGGAGATCTACCATATCACGAGTAAGATTGGATAGCAATCAAAGAAGAGCCACTTGGTATATCAGAAAATTTTTCTTCTTGCCTTCATCAACATCATCTCAGCATCATTGTCAGTCCATGGATTGGATGGACACGTACATATCTCAAGTCATTAAGAATCATCTTACCTACCTAATAACAAGAAGCATTGACGGCATGATTGATATCATTGAAAGAGCAGGTCATACTGGGAAAAATTACAGCTTTTTTGGACAGTATGGCCTCCGGAAGAATTTACATTCACTATCATCACGAAGGTTGAATGCAAAATTGATTTACCTTTCTTATAGGATTCAATGGACTGACTATGCAATTACTCGAACTTATCAATGATTTAGTAAATACAAATTCTAAGTCTGCTTTCGTTTCTGCTTATGGGTTTCTATCAATAATAGTAATTGCATTGTATTATCTTCTCCTATAAACCAACAAAGTACATTTTCTATTGCGCCAGGCAGCTAGTACAAATTGTTATAACATGAACGTATTTTGTAAAGAAAATAGTGGTCCAATTTTGTTAAGTAAAGGTAAAATGAATTTTTTGCACAGAGCATTGCAATCGATGTGGTAGTAGAGTGAAGATATCGTAACGTACACGTTGTGTTAAGAAAAGGAAAAACGTCTTTTTGCCCGATGACAGAGTAATTGCTTGAGTGCCGCCAACTTCTTGTGTTTACGGTCAATAAATAATAGGTCTTTGTGCTGCCAGAATGGCGCTTTTAATAGGTCGACGTGCAAATTACCGTGCCAACAAAAAGTGCTAAACCTCTAAAGTTCAAGAAACGTTTTCTACATGAATGAATGTGTTTCATTTAAATGCAAACATACATACACATGTACGTAATAATACAATCCCAATGCAAATACAAATATGTAGTAATATTGCTGTTGTGGTTTACACATTGCCAAATATTCGGTTACTTGAATTAATAGCAAACAGCTTGATACCTTTGGGGTGCTTGTTCGTCATAAAATTGATAAACAACCACACGAATGGCACATTAAAGAATCGTTAGCGTTAAAAGAATATGTTGTAGGATATTAATAAGGAATTATCTTGTTCAAGACTTTCCTGAAAATCCTTGCAACTAGTCATCTCAAACAAATGAGATTCGTTGATTTAACTATGAAATAATGGTCCTCATGTTTATAAAAATTAGGAGACTGATATTAAGCCGGCGATTTAATGGTTTGCTAATTATAGGGTTAAATTGGACTGGAAGGATTTTATAGTAAGTGCAACATTTCGTTTGGCCAATTTTTGTTCTAACGGATTTTTATCAAACAAGGGTTGAAACTATTCCACTTTTGATGTTTTTGATGATAACAAGGCGATGGAAAATAATGAATCAAAAGACAACATCCAAACGTTTATGATTATTTGTAAGATGGCAAACGTCAAAAAGTTTTTAAGTATCTTTAATAAAAATTACGTGCCTTTGTATGTGTTAGTTTCGGTTTGTGTACACATACATATAAACGACACACAAAAGCGGTTGGCGGTGTGGGGGAGGTCCAGGATGATGAAACAGGCAAAGGGAGGCAAGTGCTGCATGTGTTACTTGATCCATTTATCGGGAGATGATTCATTTGTTATTGTCCGTGACAATGCACCGTGCTCTTCGTTCGTTCCCGTTCTTTCATTGAACGTACTATATGGGCACATGCGAGGAGCTTACCAGGAGGGAGTCCAGGAACCAATAAAGAAATAGAAAGAGGCAGTCGATGGTGCGCTGCAACACACTCTCTCTTTTTTTTTTTTGATTTACCCTCCGATGTAAGCCGTAACAGAAAGGGTATAACGAAGAGTACAACCGATTTAAACATCAACCATAACAGGGAACGAAAAAGGGTAATGAAATTGTTAATAAAACTAGGATTAATACGGAAAGTCCGTACCTAGTGCTGTTAACACCACATATAAAAGGTCGTTTGTTGTCTGCAAGGAATTAACTAAAAAGTGCACCTGTCAAATTTTACAGCAAAAACAATGCGATGAAATAAAAAAGAAAGTTGAAGATTACGGAATCGCAGAGATGACTGTGAAATGACGGACTATTCTTTGTTACTGGCAGCCTTATTCATAACGTCTAAGAGCATTCACGATTCCTAAAATTAGACTACGAAGCAATGCTGAGTAAGTTTATGTAAACGTTCAAGAGGAAATCCTGAAATAAGTTCGCAAAGATGAAACCACGAATAGTGGAATGGCACGAAATATTTTTGAGATATTGAGTAAAGCAAAATGAAACAATAGGTTATTTTCAGTTCCGTCATTCTAACATTACTTGTTCTCGTTGTAATACAATGTGAGTTAAATTGACCGAAGAATTTGTTGAGGAATAGTACAGAAATTATCGTTGATGATTAACATTTTCTAACATGTCTAAACGTTTATGAAAACTATGAGGAATATTGGAATTTCAACGTTCAATAAAGAATTGTAGTACAGTCTTTAGTGTTCTCGTAAATGTCCAATATACTGTGCTTCTAATTTTGGGACAAATAAAGCAGTTTCATTAGCATTAGGGCCGGATGTACGTGTTAAAGAGAATCACTGTACATAACATTTGGCCTGATGTTTCATTTAAATGCAAATCCTGACACAGCATGTGATCGTCGTCGATTTTTAATGTAGATTGTTTTTAACTTATTCTTCGCTACAAAGGGGTGGTTTTAAAGCCCGCAAAATTAGAATTTTCAGGCGCATACATTATATCGCTGTACAGTAGTTGTAAGACAGGATTACACTCACAATTTTATCAACCTGTTGCATTAGGAAATGGAAGAAAAACAAATTTGCAATAAATATCATGTCCCATTATGATGCATGATGGTATTTACATTGTAACTATGGCGTTTCTATATTCAGAATCAAAAATATGAAGCTGTACGTTGATGACTGTTTTGACCCTTTGAACTACTTCAGTCTTTTTGGGTGCAATACGGCAATGACAACAACAACACCAATCAATTTACAAACTTAACGATGAAAAATGAAAATGCGAAAGATGCGACTGTAACTCCAAGAAAGGCTTAGGACTAACTGACTATTTTAGAAAATAATGGTTTTCGGAAAAACTACGGAGTAAACAGGTGATAAAAAAGGGGTACCAATAGGGTGGTAACAACGTTGGAAAATACTACAGTCAATAAATATGAAGAATTTGAATTTAGTCCCAAAACACAAAAGAAATCCATCGTAAAAATGTAATTAAGAAGGAATGAAGGGTACAGACGTCATGCTATTAGTATACGAAAGATGAAATGTTACAGGGATTATAGGAAAGTACAAGTAAAATATATTTATACTGCAAGACAGAACACAAAAGAAATTGAATGGATTTTTTAAGAAATTTTTACAGAGACACAGACACAACGAGTTGCAATACAAAAGAATTCAAATATTGAATGTTATATACAGGTAGGATGTAGAAATGGAAATTTCGCAGAAATATGATTAAATTTGTCATTATCGAAAATTTTTAATTTTTTTTTGAGAGAAAAGGAGGCAAACTAGTAATAAATTCCTGATATTTGGTCAGTCCCTTTTAGCGCTACTTTCAGATTAAGAACATTAAAGTTTCCGAAATCCTTTCAAAAGAAGGCTAAGGAGCGATATTATAGAAATAATAGTTAATGTCAAGGAATCTATTTTTTATTACGGTAATTATTAAACATTTAACAACATTTACGGCGTCGTTTCGAATGGTATAGTAAATATATTTATAAGAAACTCGTTTTTCGGGCGTCTCTCGAACGACCCATTCGACTTTGATTGCCATTTCGTTTTAATTTCACTTGAGTGGTTTGTTTGGTCTACCTACACGTATCTCGAAAGCGACATGCACAATATACTTACGTCCTTACAGTATATTCATCTGTCCCGATCGTCAGGGAATTTTCATTCCCTAATTCATTAATTTTTTTTTTTCTGAGTTCTGTAGGTACTCACTTTTTGTTCGGCATTTTTAATAAAACTAAAAAAAAATAAGTTTCGAGATGTTAACTTGAACAATACATACTGACCGATGAGTTCGTGATTTCAAAAAATTTTAACGCTGAGTTTAAACTAAATAGCAGGACTACTCCAAAAGTGATATTGCCACCGCAGAACTTCAGATGATGGCCATTTCTTACCCTAAAACTGTAGTATATTAAGCGACTTGTAAACCTAGAAAACGTCCGAGCTGCTGTAGAAATTCGCGATTTGTAAGAGACATTGAACTTTAGGTTTGTAACTAAGTTTTGGGTAGAAAAATTGCCAGCACCTTAGAGTTCTAGGGTAAGTAAAAAAGCTCCGGGGATATGAGATACGTGGACGGGGGTAACTCTAATTCTAGTCCGAGGTGCTGTAGAAACTCACGATTCGTAAGAGACTGATTTTTAGGCTAATATTCAGTTTTTGGCAGAAATATGACTAGCACCCCGGAATTCTAAAGCGCATAAAGAGTTCTGGCAGTGTGAAACATTCATACAGGGGTAGTTCTGACCAGAACTACTGCAAGTAGACACAATTTTAAAGCTACGAACTCGTTCGTGAATACGACTATCGCTAGGGAGTACTCCCTACCGAAAATTCAAAACTTATGAATTAGAGGTGCCAATTTCCTGGCGATTCTGTTCTGCCATTAAGAACTTGTAATAAAAATTCAAAATGATAGATGCACGTTGGGTTTTTGAGTTACAAGTGAATAAAATTTAATCGGTGCCAAAAGGACAAACCGAATTAGACTGGTGGACTACGCTGTGCTAAATGCTTATTAAAATTATCTTTTTACCAATTCTACAACTTCAGTACCTAGCAAAATGTCTGTTAAACAATATACACAACCTAACCATTAGGATGAATCTAAAAAGACGACCCGAAATATTCGGATAGTAATAAATTAAACACTATCTCAGAAAACTGTTCACACTACTGTTGGAACTAATCTTGTACATGGTTCTGTATTAGTTATTTAATTTATGACCTAGGTGCAAATTGTATCTCTTATACGATTAGAAAAAAAAATCAAACATTATTAAGTCAACCGATGTCGATATGGCGGCAGAAAGCCTACTAGCTTTTATAATTTAGAATAATTGTTTCCTGTGTGTGCACATAGTTATATACGTGTGTTTTTGAATATATGCGTCCATGTATGTGTTCACTATGCACACATACATAGGTCTATATAGAGCGTCTTTCAAGCAAAACGCAGCAGATTAAACCAGACTACCGACTTCCTAGTAATTTTAATTGCACGCATTCAGATTGTTGAGAATATATTTCATGGCTTGCATGGGGTAAATTACAAGCTAACTGCCGTGCAATCTGTATAACGTTTACGTTTTTATCTGGTCTTGGTATTTTTTTTTCTTTTTGATTTCGCAGAAGGTCATTATGTGTATACTAGGTCCAATTAAACCAACTGGTATTAGGTAGGTTTACTTATACGTACATAATCATCTTACCTGCTCCACATAAGATATGTATTGCTAATTCATTATTATTATATGTATCTACAAAAGCAATAAAGCAGATATTTGATAAATGTAAAGATAAGAAGATAAAAAAATATACTTATATCTATAAATAGTCAGGTTGTACCCCTTTTATAAACACTGCAGTCTACAAATATTTCTGTTTTACCTATAACAGATGATAACATTTTTTCGAAATAGAAATGGTATAGAAAAATAATGTATGCGCTGATTTGTCGCTGAAAGATGGTATATTTACTCATTTTGTCGCGAATTCAGCCTCGAACTGATCAGCGAAAACGACTCGAAAGCCGTAAGGCCGACATTATACACAGTATACCGTAATTTGTCGCCGAAATATGGCACTTACTTTTGCCCATTTTGTGGTGAGTTTGTCCTCCTGGTGAAACGCCTGAAAAGTCGAGAAATTGGCACTGCACATAGCGCTTCTCGAAATAGAAATGGTATAGAAAAATAATGTATGCGCTGATTTGTCGCTGAAAGATGGTATATTTACTCATTTTGTCGCGAATTCAGCCTCGAGCTGATCAGCGAAAACGACTCGAAAGCCGTTAAGCTGACATTATACACAATGTATCCCGAAATAGAAGTATCGTAGAAAATTACTGTAAGAGGCGTAATTTGTCGCCGAAATGTAGTACTTACTTTTGTCCATTTTGTGGTTACTCTGGCCTCCAGGTGAAACCCTGAAGGATCGCGAAATTGGCACTACACATAGCGCATCTCGAAATAGAAATGGTATAGAAAAATAATGTACGCGCTGATTT
>NW_020438917.1:403372-415253 GCF_000699045.2 Agrilus planipennis | reverse complement strand
ATGAATAACCTTACGCTAAAGTGATTCTCCAGAGTTCAAGTTACTTATTATAAAAGTTTGAAATTTCTGGTAGCTTTTTTCTGTTAATAAAAATAAATTTAATCTGTTCGGTTAACGAATCTCCATAAAATGACGTGTAAAATTACAATTTTTTAAAATTCCAATAACTTTTTAACGGTTTAGTGAATCGATTTGCAATTTTTACAGGAGTTTTAGAATTGAATGAGGAACGTTCTTCCTAATTTTTATTTGCCTCGTAGCATTATGACATACCTCCCAAACACCCTTAATATTTAATAATAACCAGTACTGAGTTTCAAAGTGTTGTTTCTATCTGCTGCGCTGACCGTACTTGACAGCATCCTCAGACGGCAACATAATTGAAAAAACCTCTTATTCGATGCGGGGGCTTGAACCCTCTAACACCCCACAGTATCTACGCCACTGATAACTGTTGGATAATGCCTAACGACGAATATAATACTGTCAACATCTATTCGTAAAATGTGAAGCATTTCTGATGATATTTCATGAGATAGGTACGTACCTATGTAACTCAGTTTATATAAACACGCAGCATATGTAATGTACAATAAGTAGGTATATAACATTTGTATATCGCTATATACTTAGGTTTCTATGGCAACAGGAGATACGTACCTGTTCTTACAGCATACCAATATAAAATACACGTATATGTGCTTAAAGTGCATTGTAAATTAAAATTAATTGATTAATTTTCGAGAATGAATTAACAGTAAGGTAGCTATCAAAAAGAACAAAAAAAAACAGGAGATTTTAAATTAAACACATGACTATTAAGTAGGTAGGTAGTTTATCAATATCAAGGTGAAATTTTTATTGACATAAAGTTTTAGCACAATTATCAACATATGTAGTTTTAAATGAGTAGCTTGAAGGTGTAACTATGTCATCTTAGTAACCTTTTGTTTAAAATTAGGTCTAATTGTGAGTTTATCAAGTAGACGAACGTCACCGTCGTGATACATAATTATTTAACCTGTAGACTGGCAAAAAATGGAATGAAAAATGGTGTCGAATAAAAATAACAATAAAAAAACTGCATTCAAAATTAGACATCGTCGCCACACTAGCCATGGCACGAGAGAGGCTGGCTCTGGCTGTATTATATCGTAGAAGTCGTTGACTCCGAAGCAAGTGTGTGGCAATCACGAAAGCATTCATTTAAAAAACGGGTACACTCTCTGTTTCGATTTGCACTATTGGTGAAGGTAAAGGACATGACAATGACCGTGTTTGCCAAAATAACGACTGTTTGTCTGCAATTCTGCATCGTAAACAACCAATCGAGTCGTAAGTTGCAAGTGCACGTAATTAGACAAGCCTCGGTTCATTAGCTAATCCAGGTAGATTTTCGTGCGGCTACATTGGAAGAAGACAAGTTTCAATTTTATTAAACATTCCTACCTGTCTGAAGATTCGGAACTGTCGTATCTGTCGGCACATCTTTTTTTTCGGCAGTCTTCGTCCATCTGCAAGAATCCTTCATGCTTTGAGCCCTTTACACCACACAACTTATCAAATAATTTATCACTGTCACTTGAAATATAGAAGGAATTCACTTTCTCACACCTAACATCATTCACACAGTCATTATCGATGCTTTCGATAACCTTATCATAATTTTTAACTAATGTTTTTTCGATTAAATTTCCAACTGTTTCGCCCGTACACAAACCGTCTGCCATTTTGAACGCACTGCCTCGTTCCTGTCCGACAGTGTACGGCGCGCGCTGCCAGGAGGGATGAGGAGAGGCATTTTCACACGTGACGTCACTCACCCCCACCAACACTAATGCATACGACGTTCATTGGCCGCTTTACAATTACATAATTTACTTACCTACTCGCGGGTAATGACATCTGCGTGTACACGCCGTTGAATACAATGAACTGATTCTTTTTTTTTGTTGTTCTGTTATTAATTTCATTTCATTTACAGTTAATGTAAACAAATAAAAATTTTGTCATGTGACACGAAAACTTGACTTCTTGGCCCAAATTGAACTAGATTACTGGGTCCTTTACACACCTACGTGATCGAATACATTTTTTTTGGGTTCATTCATAATACAAGTAACAAGAGTAAAACAAGTGCAAGATTACGTCACTAAATATTAAACGCGCAATTTTTAAATTATTGTCTCCCTCAGCACTCGTTTCGATCGAAGCAATTGACAAAACGAATAAAAAAAAATTTAAAAAAAAGGCGAAAAATTTATTAATCGACAGCATTTACAAAAAGTTGTTAATAAGCAATATCATACAAATATCGAATATTTGATTTTATCAATAAATAAAAAATAAATTAATTTATCTAAAAAGCCATATTAGCTGTAGGCACAGTGACTAACTTTTTAAAAAATTGAAGGCACAAGCTTAACATAAGGGACCAAAGGAGGTTGTAAAGTTGTAATTAATATAATAAATAAGTACCTTAAAGACCAGTTTTTTTAGAAACGGAATGGTGAAGGAATGAGTGGTGAAAAATATGTATAACATAATAATATAAGTAAATAAAAAAAAGAATGTGACAGTAAAATCTACTATACCATCTTAACCCAATAAGATTACAAAAATAATCTTGCAGTACTCGAATGAGTATTTTACGTTCACTTGGATAAAATAAAAAAAATTGTATACTTATAAAGCTAAAATAATTGTCTATATTTCAGATGGTAGCTTACGGCCGTAGGGGGGGGGGTAAATGAGCGANGGGGGGGGGGTAAATGAGCGAAGGGGTGGGGATGACCTTGAAAAACACTAAAAAACACATTTGAAGGTAGTGACGTTGACATCCCTCCAACTCCTTCGCCGAACACTTTTAGTGTTTCTTCAAGGACATATCCACCCCCTTCACTAATTTCCCCTCCTTCAACCTTTAGTCTCATCATCTGCATAATTACCAATACTGATAACAATGAAATGCTTTTGTTTCATATTCGTGTTTGTTACATGGAATTGTGTATTTTACGAAATAAGGACGGGAAAAATCTTTAGCAAATTCTAATACTGTACAATAAATATTAAGTCGTCGTTTAAAATAACTTAAAATTACTTTCCATGTAAAAAAAATATGTGCAACTAATAATATCGCATTGGCTACATTAATATACACACAGAAACAACAAATTGCACTTTTTTTTAAAACTAGCAAAAGTACGCATAAAAATATTTTGTGATATTAAAAAGTACAATATCAAAAAATAGGCCTCTATTTTGTTAAGTCCACAGACTTGTTGGCATCATACCCTCAAAACTACCAGGAGCTGGAGTTAGCACCTCTTTACTTAAGAAATTGAGAGGGAGAAGTACCAAATTACCCTACAAATACATACCTTAGCTTAAGTTAAGACCAAAAAAGGTAATCACTTACCTCGATACTTTCCAGCATCTTTTCAGCTCTCGACACTTCGGAAGAGTAGAGGGGCAGTTCCTGTTGGATTTCTTTAAGGGATGCAAAATTTTCAACCCTATCGCTGGGTATACAGTGGAAGACTTTTTCGTAAAAGGATGTGTTTAATTTAGCCTTTTCATACCAGACATTTTTGTAGAACTGTTCGCTAATGGGATCCGTTATGTCGATATCTATGCATTCATTTTCTTTGCCAAGTAAACCTAAATGTTCTTTGAATAATTGTCTCCTCAAGCCTCCGGCAAATTTTCCACTTGGGAAACACTCTCCATTCATTGCACCCTCGTCGAATGTTTCGTCCTTTTTTTACAAAAAATAAACATTTATTGATATTTTTATCACTCTGTTTTCAAGTACTAAACTATTAAAAGTAAATTAGTTTTAATATGGGAAAAGTAAATCAAATTCTCAAAGAAATATTACTTTATAATTACTAAATGAATTTAACTTCTTAATTATGATACGCACGTATAGGCAACACATTCTACGCCAAATTGTAAGATCTTACTTTGACTAGATAATTAATTATAATATAAGATTATGAGCAAGGGGAAAACAAAATTACGAATGTTTGAAGCTTAAAAATTCTGAATTTGTTAAAATATCTAAATACCTGTTTCTATGAAAGGCCTAAATAATTAATATGGCGATTTAAGAAGTTAAAATAAATTAATTATTAAATCTTTCAGCAGGGACGTTAAGGAAAACTTAAAATGTTTAAAACTTAAAAATTCGTAATATACAAACAGAATAAATTAATTAAGTCAACAGCCTAATTATCGACCTGTGTCCCTTCCTAAATTTTAATTTATTCAATTTGTTTAAGCATCTGAAAGATTCAATTAAACCAAGGATAAATAAGTGGGAAAAGCACCTGACGAATGCAATTACTAATCAGATTTACCTCTATCAAAACTGCAATTTCTGAGTCACGCTTTCCTATCAATGATCGGTCATTAATATTGGCAGAACCGCAAATAACCATCTTATCATCGACAATCATCAATTTTGAATGTACATAAACAAGTTCTGTAATAGGTTCGCCATTTAACTTGGAATGAGTTCTGAGACCATAAAAATTAATGTATTGTGAAGGATCTGATACTCCTGCCTCTTTTAGTCTATTCAGCAACGAATCTTTACCCCTTTAATTAAGAGACAATTAAGAAAATAATAAAATAAATCACTTTTCAATGCTAAATACTAATCAATTATAATTTTGACATATGTACAAGAAATGTATTTTTCTTACCTGCAAATAGACAAATAATTCCAATGAGTAATAGTGTGTAAAGAAGTTCCTGTTGCATCACCAATTTCACCTTCAAATGCTGGCAAGAGAGGCATTACCACGTACACCCTGAAGACTGCCTTTTCTCTGTGGCAAAAGAAAATATAACTTAATCATAAACAAAGTTTAAAAAACTTACTTATGAGCCCTTAAGATCCTCTTGAAGAGTGCCTCAGCAATCTGATTTCTTGTGTTTGGGTTCGAGTAAGGCAAGGTAATAAAAAATTGATTTTCTATATAAATGTAATGTTGTGAACGTGTTATGATGTCAATGTAAGCTTCATGGATGCTTTGTTCGACTGTGTCTGGTTCTAAAAATCCTATAGACCATGTACTGCAACTTCGAAGGACCTACATGAAAGCAATGTAAGCAAGGACAATAAAGTAGCAAAAAGAATTTCTGTACCTGACATGTAACAGTATGAGTATTATGGGTCAGAATTTCTGGTATATTAGTCTTAAAATCGTAACTCTTTGGTAAAAGATAAGGGTAAGAGGGATTAAATTTGGCTTTTTCTAGTTTTGTGGCATTCCATCTTTGTATAAAATGCCTGGCAACGTCCCTTGCTGCAGCTTTTTGTACGCAAACTCCTACGTCGTGCCAAGGCATTCTAGGAGTCGTTACACGATCTATGAAATCCGTAAAAGGAGAGTCGAGATTCGTAAAATCCTTCACAATAAAATTGACATAATCTTTTCCAATCCAGAACTTTGCTGATCCATCCAAATTCCTCAAATCTTCCTGCGGTTCCTGAAGCATTACAGTCCCGTTTGCTTCAATTTTATCGCCACCTTCTACCCCCGAACATTCCACTGAGTCTTCATTTGGCGAGTAGATCATCTTTATAAGGTTCGTGCCCTTATTTTTTATGGTTGAAAGTACGTTTTTTCGTTCCATTTCAGGAGTGTTACACTTTACAGTACTTGTATTCATGTTGGGAAGCAACAAGTGATCGCCAGGGGCCAGCTGTGGAATTGTGGCCTCTGAGGAGGAACTGGATTCTTGATAGTCCTCATCTGGGGTGTCTGGCAATTCACAGGCTCTTTTGTAGTAAGGAACAGGGATAGGATAGATGGGTTCACCCCCAGGAACACTAGAAGATTTTTTTCTTAAAGTGGATACGTCAACTGTTGGTTGGTGTGACACACCACTCAGCAGTCAGTCTGAAAAATAATTTAATTAAAGATATTTAGGTTTCAAAATAGCAATTGTTGAAGTTATAGATTTACCTGTGTTGGTTGTCGTCCCATCTACCGTAGCATAAGTCGATGCCTCCTAAAAAGGCGAACGTTTGGTCTACTACCACAATTTTTTCGTGATGAGCCCACAAAAAGACTCCCACTTTTGCGTGATCAGGATGTCTGAGAACTTTAATGTTGTCATCGCAATCTTCTGTTAATTTTTGCTTACTATAATAACTGTTTAATCCCAACGCCATTTCTACTTCTTTATATAAAAGAACGAATATTTTTACTCCTTGCTTCTAAATTAATGAATAAAAAAAAAACTAAAACAATTATAATAATACTTAAATGAACTCACAGCTTTTCGCTTTAGGAGCTTATCGAGTCTCCAGTAATCGCCGTCTACGGCAGGTCTTTTTAAATATATTTCAGGGCTAAGCCACCAATCTGCTATAAAGACCTCTTCTTTAGCAGATTCAATGGCGTCTGCTACAGCTTCCATGTAAGTAGCCCCATCAACAAACCATGAGGCTATAATATTGTTTCTAATAGGGGCAAACGAATGGTGTTGATTAAGTTGAGTAAAATCTTTTGCTGAAAGCATAATTTAACATGAAAAGTAAAAATTGTTTTCATTATTTTTGGATGAATAATATTATTTCAAGAGCTGTAATTTTAGCGATGTTGTAGAACTAAATAACTCACATTACTCAGTTTTTGGAATTACTTTCTCTTGAAATTACTTTAATGTCTAAAATAAGTATTTAATTAAAGAGGCAATTACGGATTACTTATTAATAATACGACAGTAAAATTCCATTAAAATGTAAAATTCTTTCAAGGATATTCAAATCAATGAATCATTTAATTCAATTTCTCTTGTAATTCACAAAAACACAAAGAAGTATCAATTCCATTTCTTTCCCTTATTAAAAAAGGGGTATCTACAAATTTATGTAAATTAAATTAATTTGAACAAACTACTTATATAAAGGAATAAACAATATCTGGTGTACATAATAAATATGTACAAATGTAGTGATAGAAATATTTACTTTATATTATCTTTTATGCAATGAAACAATAAAAAACATAAATAATATCTTATCAATTTTTGTAAATTACAACCGCTATAATTATTATCACAGACCCACAAAAGAACAAAGAAACGAAAAAATCTTGTTGTTTATCAACTTGTGGCTTATTAAATTAAAAATGTATAAGGATGTAAAACAGAATTTTGAATAACAAATCGATCTTCTTGACACAAATATAGTTTATAAATCAGAACCCCTGTAACACCCCAACTAAAAACACACCTCCAAATGTAAATTTCATTTTTCACACTGTTTCACTATACTCAGAGTCATGAAACTTTTAGAATTTAATTTTCATGGTTCTATTATGAATATCATAAGAATTAAATCATGTGTAACAGAATTAAAATAATAATACCTAAGAAGTTTGCAGATTCTTTCAGTGCCTCTTGCCATTCTTTAGCATGTCTTCGAGTTCCACATTTAATGACAATTTGCCTAGACAAAGTGACAAGTTGTAAACCGGTATGTAAACCTGTGGCATACATACCAAAGGACACTTCAAACCCTTGGTCGAATAGAACAACGCATTTTATTCGACCATCTTTTGGGTCTATATAACCGAAACAAGTGTCTTTCACAAAGAACCACCTGTTTAGCCATCTGGTACACCAAAAGTCGTTGCATCTATGAGAACATCTTAAAAAAAAAGGATTGCGTAAACTAGAAATAGGTATAAACATTTGAATAATTGCATACCTTATACAGAATGTGCTGTTAATGCAACCCATACAGTTACAACAGCCCCTCGTGCTACCAGATCCTTTTTTTACAAATCCCTCTTTGCCCTTTATGCCTAAGCCATCAATGAATGACAAGTGGGAGACTTCAAGAAATGCTATCTAAAAAAGTAATTTTAGTCATTAGATGGCATTGCTTGCTGTTCAGTGCTATTTTTTCTCACTGTCTCTGGATGAGTTCTGTAAATGCTAATGGACAATAAATTATTTAAATACTCTTCTAGTTGCTTGATTCTTTGGTCAATTCTTTCATAGGAAACTAATACTTCAGGCTTCTTTGGAAATCTGCATACACAAATATCATTAGAATTTTTAGCAATTATTTTCTGATATAACTGTATAATTCTTATTGTACCTTGGTAAGGTCCCCTTAGGCTTTTTATTGCGAAAACTCTCTCGTTTTTCCCTGTGTGTCTTGGTAGGGAAAGGGATGTTTAAAGAGGTCCTGAACAGGACAAGCTGTTGGTGAAGATGCTGTATTTGATTGTATCTCTTTTTAATTTTCCAAACAAAATCTCCATGTTTAAAACTTATTGTGTATCTGAAAAATTCAAGTGTTAATATTGAAGTTGTTACACATTATAATAACTTACAAATTGGGATTTAAAAAGTGGGAAGTGAGGTTCCTTTCATAATCAACTATTGTGGCATTGATTTCAACTTCAGGTATAAAAATCTTTCTGTTGTAGGAACTAAATTTTAATGTGGGTCTGTAAATTGCACTGTAAGCTATTTTACCTACCATAACACCTTAAAATATAAATAAATAAACATAACAAAGTATAAAAACAATGATTACCTTTGTTGGTGTTATCTCTATCATCTTTTCTTTCAACAACAATTGGAGTTCCTTCTACAGACACAATCATAAGAGAGTGTGGAACACCCAAGTCATCATCAAAATCATCATCACTGTTTGGGGTTCTTGGTGTCTTATCATCATCTAGAGCCACATTTTCAAAACCTGCATCGTCAATGGAACTCATACTGAAAATTATAAAATGTAGCCATATTAGATTAATAAATAACAATAAACAAACCTAACAATATTTAATGTAGACATTTTTTTGGAATAAGAAAAATTAAGGAAATATTAATAAGAGGTTAAGCGTATGTTTTCTGAATAAAATAGGGTCTTGAAACAAAACAATTTTTCATGCATTATTTATACGATTCAATTACACTGCTATTGTCAATATCTTATCAGTAAGAAGGGTGATTGGGCAGATACTCACTTATAAATCACTCTTTTTACACACACCTATATGTTCATTCAATATACTTTGTTTAAACTATTTAAACGCATGTATTTAAATTTTTGGTTGCTTAATCAGATTATTTATATTAAACATTCTTGAATTTTCATAAAAAAATATTATAATACAGTATAACAGGTGGTAATTGTTAACTATCTAACCAAACACCATGGAGCTGAAAATAAAAGTTTTAATAAGTACTAACAGGAATTACGATATATAATTTAATTGCTAAGATGTTATGAAGTCATCTACTCGAATTAAAGCATTGCATACCTCAAAACAGTAAAGCAACTTTATTTATTTGTGTAAAGTTTTTTTAATAGAAACGAGGTCGACAATAAATTATTGAGGCAACACGCCTTTTCAGACGTTATATGGGTTGCCTAGCCACACCCTACAGTGGTCTCTGGAGGAATTCCCGAGCAAACTATACATACAGGGTGTTCCATAGTTATGTCCTTATAAATAAATACATATTAGCGCAGAATATTTATTTTAGTCCTATAAAGTGTTTATTTTTACTGTGATAAGCTCTTCTTTGATAAATAAAACGTTAAAATTGTAAAAGTGAAAATATTGTAAAGTAAATACATAATTCTAGTATAATATTATTTCAAGAGCTGTAATTTTAGCGATGTTGTAGAACTAAATAACTCACATTACTCAGTTTTTGGAATTACTTTCTCTTGAAATTACTTTAATGTCTAAAATAAGTATTTAATTAAAGAGGCAATTACGGATTACTTATTAATAATACGACAGTAAAATTCCATTAAAATGTAAAATTCTTTCAAGGATATTCAAATCAATGAATCATTTAATTCAATTTCTCTTGTAATTCACAAAAACACAAAGAAGTATCAATTCCATTTCTTTCCCTTATTAAAAAAGGGGTATCTACAAATTTATGTAAATTAAATTAATTTGAACAAACTACTTATATAAAGGAATAAACAATATCTGGTGTACATAATAAATATGTACAAATGTAGTGATAGAAATATTTACTTTATATTATCTTTTATGCAATGAAACAATAAAAAACATAAATAATATCTTATCAATTTTTGTAAATTACAACCGCTATAATTATTATCACAGACCCACAAAAGAACAAAGAAACGAAAAAATCTTGTTGTTTATCAACTTGTGGCTTATTAAATTAAAAATGTATAAGGATGTAAAACAGAATTTTGAATAACAAATCGATCTTCTTGACACAAATATAGTTTATAAATCAGAACCCCTGTAACACCCCAACTAAAAACACACCTCCAAATGTAAATTTCATTTTTCACACTGTTTCACTATACTCAGAGTCATGAAACTTTTAGAATTTAATTTTCATGGTTCTATTATGAATATCATAAGAATTAAATCATGTGTAACAGAATTAAAATAATAATACCTAAGAAGTTTGCAGATTCTTTCAGTGCCTCTTGCCATTCTTTAGCATGTCTTCGAGTTCCACATTTAATGACAATTTGCCTAGACAAAGTGACAAGTTGTAAACCGGTATGTAAACCTGTGGCATACATACCAAAGGACACTTCAAACCCTTGGTCGAATAGAACAACGCATTTTATTCGACCATCTTTTGGGTCTATATAACCGAAACAAGTGTCTTTCACAAAGAACCACCTGTTTAGCCATCTGGTACACCAAAAGTCGTTGCATCTATGAGAACATCTTAAAAAAAAAGGATTGCGTAAACTAGAAATAGGTATAAACATTTGAATAATTGCATACCTTATACAGAATGTGCTGTTAATGCAACCCATACAGTTACAACAGCCCCTCGTGCTACCAGATCCTTTTTTTACAAATCCCTCTTTGCCCTTTATGCCTAAGCCATCAATGAATGACAAGTGGGAGACTTCAAGAAATGCTATCTAAAAAAGTAATTTTAGTCATTAGATGGCATTGCTTGCTGTTCAGTGCTATTTTTTCTCACTGTCTCTGGATGAGTTCTGTAAATGCTAATGGACAATAAATTATTTAAATACTCTTCTAGTTGCTTGATTCTTTGGTCAATTCTTTCATAGGAAACTAATACTTCAGGCTTCTTTGGAAATCTGCATACACAAATATCATTAGAATTTTTAGCAATTATTTTCTGATATAACTGTATAATTCTTATTGTACCTTGGTAAGGTCCCCTTAGGCTTTTTATTGCGAAAACTCTCTCGTTTTTCCCTGTGTGTCTTGGTAGGGAAAGGGATGTTTAAAGAGGTCCTGAACAGGACAAGCTGTTGGTGAAGATGCTGTATTTGATTGTATCTCTTTTTAATTTTCCAAACAAAATCTCCATGTTTAAAACTTATTGTGTATCTAAAAAATTCAAGTGTTAATATTGAAGTTGTTACACATTATAATAACTTACAAATTGGGATTTAAAAAGTGGGAAGTGAGGTTCCTTTCATAATCAACTATTGTGGCATTGATTTCAACTTCAGGTATAAAAATCTTTCTGTTGTAGGAACTAAATTTTAATGTGGGTCTGTAAATTGCACTGTAAGCTATTTTACCTACCATAACACCTTAAAATATAAATAAATAAACATAACAAAGTATAAAAACAATGATTACCTTTGTTGGTGTTATCTCTATCATCTTTTCTTTCAACAACAATTGGAGTTCCTTCTACAGACACAATCATAAGAGAGTGTGGAACACCCAAGTCATCATCAAAATCATCATCACTGTTTGGGGTTCTTGGTGTCTTATCATCATCTAGAGCCACATTTTCAAAACCTGCATCGTCAATGGAACTCATACTGAAAATTATAAAATGTAGCCATATTAGATTAATAAATAACAATAAACAAACCTAACAATATTTAATGTAGACA
>NW_020438917.1:395375-402545 GCF_000699045.2 Agrilus planipennis | reverse complement strand
GAGTTCCTTCTACAGACACAATCATAAGAGAGTGTGGAACACCCAAGTCATCATCAAAATCATCATCACTGTTTGGGGTTCTTGGTGTCTTATCATCATCTAGAGCCACATTTTCAAAACCTGCATCGTCAATGGAACTCATACTGAAAATTATAAAATGTAGCCATATTAGATTAATAAATAACAATAAACAAACCTAACAATATTTAATGTAGACATTTTTTTGGAATAAGAAAAATTAAGGAAATATTAATAAGAGGTTAAGCGTATGTTTTCTGAATAAAATAGGGTCTTGAAACAAAACAATTTTTCATGCATTATTTATACGATTCAATTACACTGCTATTGTCAATATCTTATCAGTAAGAAGGGTGATTGGGCAGATACTCACTTATAAATCACTCTTTTTACACACACCTATATGTTCATTCAATATACTTTGTTTAAACTATTTAAACGCATGTATTTAAATTTTTGGTTGCTTAATCAGATTATTTATATTAAACATTCTTGAATTTTCATAAAAAAATATTATAATACAGTATAACAGGTGGTAATTGTTAACTATCTAACCAAACACCATGGAGCTGAAAATAAAAGTTTTAATAAGTACTAACAGGAATTACGATATATAATTTAATTGCTAAGATGTTATGAAGTCATCTACTCGAATTAAAGCATTGCATACCTCAAAACAGTAAAGCAACTTTATTTATTTGTGTAAAGTTTTTTTAATAGAAACGAGGTCGACAATAAATTATTGAGGCAACACGCCTTTTCAGACGTTATATGGGTTGCCTAGCCACACCCTACAGTGGTCTCTGGAGGAATTCCCGAGCAAACTATACATACAGGGTGTTCCATAGTTATGTCCTTATAAATAAATACATATTAGCGCAGAATATTTATTTTAGTCCTATAAAGTGTTTATTTTTACTGTGATAAGCTCTTCTTTGATAAATAAAACGTTAAAATTGTAAAAGTGAAAATATTGTAAAGTAAATACATAATTCTAGTACTTAAATAATATCAAAATTTTATCATTTTCTGCTGTTGATTATTCAATAACTTAATTTAAATTAACTTAAGAAATAGTCGTTGTTATTTTTATCAATTAATTACCTGCCTATAGAGAACATTAATGTTTCTTTTCTAAAATTTTGTGACTATTTTTGTATTAAATAGGTAGGTATTCTATTATTTGCGTTTATATGGGATATGTGACTTTAAACAATTTCCTACAACATAAAAGCGAGAATAGCTGAACACGTACGCTTATTTGACGCAAAAATGGTTAAGACCTGCATTTTTGATTATATTCGTCTATTCAATATCATAAAGAAAATAATGAAATTATTTTAAAGACGCTCAATACATTTATTTGATAGGTGTATTATACACATGTATAGTTTTTCGGATGTTGTTACATTTACGTAATACGTGAAAGTAAATAGAACTTTTACATTTAAATAGTAACAAAATACTAAAAGTTTAGACAGTTATAAATTAAATTTAATTGTTCGTTTGAAGTGTGGATTCTCATTATTTTTTCATATTAACTTTCACTATCTTTGATGAATTGAGTTTGTCTTTTCTGTTTTAATTTAAATATCCTTCTTATCAATGTGTGACTGGGTATAAAAATTGGAATTCGTTTTAGGATTAAGGAGATTTCTAAAAACATCTGTCTTGCTATGCAACAGCAGTATACTTACAGCTTTTATTGCAACAGCGTCTTTTATACATAATGTTCTTGTCTTTAGTTCGACAGCTACTAACTAAAAGCTGGTCAGTGGGGAGCGATAAGAGAAAGGACAGTCGCAAGGTAGGTGAGAGGGAAACTTATGATACAGTTTTTCGATTTCTTTTCTAAAATTTTTGTAATACGTTACTATCGGCCTTAGTATGCCTCATGCAATGCTGTGGTCAACAGCAAAAGTGGTGTAAGTGAACGGTGCACAATTAATTAATTAATTAAAAACCCAAAACCATCTTCAACTAAATTCTACAATAACTCAAACTTTCTTCTTCCTTTCGAAATATTTTTGTTCTTCTTTTTTAAAAACTTATATTTTTATTAATTAATGATCGTTTCTTTAATTATTTAATTACTCTCTTTGCCTAAATATTTTATAAATTTAAACTGTTCATAATTGTTTCTTCTACGTAAAATTTTTGGTTGAGTCTATGCGTTCATAATCTGAAGTTAATTTGGAAGAGCAAAGTTGAAGATTTTTTTTGGGCAGGATTAAAATTTAATAATTAATCACGGGCAAAATTGGCATAATTCCAGTTTATTCCAGATTACTGTACGCCGCAACAGAGTGACCAAATGGGAATAGTAAATGTTATTTAAACGATCAAAATCCGCGCGAACTTCAAAAAAGGAAATATTACCGTACAAGTGAAGTGTCTTGTGTTGGATAAAGTACAATGAAAGTGCCGTATTTTTGTTTGTTTCTATTTATTCTGGGCATCGAGGCCCAACGAAGGAATTCGGTAAGTGACAATAAAAATAAATTAATACTAATAACACTAACGACAACTAAAACAAAAATCAAATACACCGTTAAAATATTAAAATAAAACCTTAAGAATCAAGATAAATATGAAAAGTCTTTTTAATGCGTTAAATATTTGAAAAACACAAAAAGGTTAGTTTCTCCATCTTTTAATATAACGTGGACTATTTTTGGATTAAAATTTTATATGCCAGACAGCTTAAATAAATCATAAATTGGTAGAATTATGATTCGGGCTAAAGGGTCTTGGTCTAAATCACTAAATGAATCGTTAGGCCAAACGTTTCGTCAATAACTGTGGCTGACATCTTCGGTGGTACTGCATTGACAATGTCGGCGAGTGCTATACCTCGAAGTCTCGATACGACTGAGTCCCCTACTGAAACGTCTGGACGACGTCCCTTCGTCCCGAATCATATTTCCACAATGAATTCCGTCTAAAAAACCCTATGTTGTTACATTAAATCCCAAATTGGCCAATAAAATAGAAAGTAAATAAATAATGAACCCCAAATACCACAATACTGATAAAACGCGGACATGTGTTTCGCCCACTTGGACTTTCCAATGTTGTGGTTTTTGGGGTGAGCCCTTTTGGGCCATATGACTATCATCAAGGTAGACTCCCAGTTAGAGGCGAAACACTGGTGTTAGTTCTGCACGCAAATATAAACCTTTTAACCCTTAATTACCCAGATTTTTTTGCTTATTATAATAATATTACATGGGTAAGAGAGTACACAGGATGATGATAAAGCAGTAGTGGTTCTTTCCAGAAGTCCTTTGATTTAATGAAAAACATAATTTAAAAACGAGGGTGCTTGCATTTAGGTGTAGGTGAAGGTATAGCTACCATGGCAGCTACTAAAGTCCTAACTCGTTCTTGTTAAACACTGTAAGCGTAACGAGACAGTTATTTGTAATGAAATATTGTAGTTATGTAGTAAGTTATTAATTATTACCTATCGTGTTATTAATGCAAGTTTGTTACGTGACATCGTTCTTAGTACAACAATGCGGTATTTTCGTGAACTAAAGCATAAAATTGCCACGTAAACCGTAAAAAAAATTGAAAAGCAACAGCTATTTAATAATTGTTTCTAAACCAAGTTTATTTTAATACATAGTGTAAAAAAGAGAAACTAACGGTGTCATATTTGAAAGACGCCGTATTCTATTCACACAAAATAGTAATAGCATTTCGATTCTTCTTCATTAAGAAAACAGCCGACTACCAGATTACGATAACATTATGTATATTTTGAAATAGCCATGTCATTGATCGACACCGCAAAAAGTACTGTGCACTTTTTGTACATTAAACCGTTACAGTTTAATGAAAATGAAAAAGATTGAGTGACAAATCAAAGAGCTCAAAGAAGTTCCATCGCTGAAAGCAACTATTAGTAGTAATAGGTCCAAGCCCCAAAATTCAAAAGCTTCTATTTGATCTACATCTGCAGCAATATAAAAATCGAAGTTATACAATAAATTTTCCTTCATTGTATTCGCATTACTTTTGTATTGTCGTTCATAAAACTAATTGAATTCGTTTGATGTAACTGACTGAAATGATATTCAATTAAAGTTCACCTAAAAATAACACTTATCAAAATAATCAAACGAATCACAGCAGAAGTAGCAAAATTTTAATTGATTATTGTCTATATTAAAAAGTAAAGACTCAGATTGTAATGTATCGTTTATTAGACACGATAAAGCTTGCAATTAAGGTATTTGCTGTAATTGGCTAGACTAGTTACATTAACGGCTTCGGACCAAACGGAATGTTACAAAGAAGGAAAGTTATTATACAACTTAAAAGAGGAAACAAATATTTTGTTCCAGTGATGATTTTATAACAATCATCTACAACACGAAACTAAAAATTAGTTGGCTTATCGACACTTGGCAATCTTTTAGTTGTTTGTAAAAAATATTACTTATAAACAGTTCATTTATGTAATGTACAACAAGTATAACTGTAAATTTTTACTGTCTGTAAATTGAAAAGTATTAATAATGTCCAATTTTAGTTTAAGACAGTTTTCAGAGAAACAACAGATATTTTCAGATAGTGTACTTTTTATATTTGGGAAACATTTTGCATTCACTACGTATAATTTGAATGTTATCTTCCTCTATATCATTTATAAAATGATATAGAATTTGTATATGCACCAAACGTTTTAAAATGCACTCATAGAGGGTTTTGAACATTAAAACCAAAAGCGTTAACATTTACCACGTTAGCAACTGTAAAATGATTCTAATTCACTCGATACTAAATTTCATTCCAGACCTTAAAACTCCTCTAGGGGGACAAGAACAATTTCTGTTGAATTACTTTAGGGAATGCAAAATTTCCAACTCTATCATTGGGTGGAAGTATTTCGTTTTAATATATCAGTTAAATCTAAATAATTTTGAATCAATATTGTCCTCTCAAATCATATTGTAAAATACACCCAGTTTGTGACACCCTTAATGGACATTTTGTTCTTTCTTTCAAAGTAGATAACCCATTTATATTGCTAGAAATTCTCTAGTTTAGTAAAAGTGATGTATTGTATTTTGCTGATTATTTTTGTCTGTGAGTTTATTACCTGGCATTTTGGTAATACCGTTTTATTCCCTTCTCTAATATAAGTCATCAAAATTTTGTAATATTGTAACGGTTTTCTTGACGTTTTTCAGGTGAAAGTAAACTACACGCTAAAAATCAGGTTTTAAAATGATCTCCATATAAGTTACTGCATGTCGAAAACCTCGAAATACTCGTCCAACAAGGACTATGTTGTTATTACATATTTAAAGCGTACCTATATTTCGTGTAGTTTTGAAAAATTACTTCACTAATGACTTGTTTAACACGCGGTTTATCGTAGAAATTTTGTTAGTTCATTTGTTATTGTGTAATGATTAACAACGGATTAAATAAAAGACACAAACAAATTCAGAAGAAGTAGCTTAAGTATTTCATATAATGATGTACTTGCGTTTGTAGTTACAAGCTATCAACTGTAATCAAGTAGACAGTAAGAAAGTACTCCGTTCCTAAACTTAAGTGCTATTAAAACATAAGTATTTGGCTTTTGACGATCAAGTATGACCCATAATATTTTTGAATAAAATTAAAGTCTGTCTTCACTCTACTTGACTCCTCCATTAAATTAGAAGAAATGCTTTGGTATTTACTAAAAGTGTGACAAATTAGTTAATTGTTTAAAATATTTAAAGCATTGGCAGATGTAGTGTACAAAAACTGTTGTTTGTCTAAATGATTTGTCAAGTTAATTACCTCAGTGCAAGTACCTTCCATGATTCCTTAACGCTTTCTCTTTTATCAATAATACCATCCTGTTTTTACTTATTTATATAGACGTTCACAAAAGTTAAACCATCAATGTAAATTAGTTTTTGGGCTTCAGGTTCTTCAAGTTGAAGTTTTATCGTAGAAGAATCATAAAATAAATTACAATGTATGTATAATTAATATCTGTTTTCACAAATTGTACTTTACAAGTTGCGCTAAGAGAAAGCCGCAATTAATCAGGATCATTTAAGGTTTTTATTCTTCATAATTTGACTGATTGTATAATTTTTCTGGGTATCAACGAAAAGTAAACACTTTAGGCTATTTACTTTTTTAATAACTGTTCTTTACGCAATAAACAAATTAATTTACCTGTAATAATATTTGCTAATAATCATGTTAGAATTACATACTAATTAGTGGATCATGTTTTAATTCCATAAATGATAATTTCCATGCTGTATACGTATGTATATACTTCCCAATTCTATAATTCATATTCAGTTATGTGGAAAATATTTATACATATAGTAATTCAACTTTCGCCGTATGTCTTTACTGCAGTGTTAAGAAATGAAATTTAATAAGTTAACTTTTACTTTCTTGTAACATATCAGTCTACAGTTTAAAACAAATCTCACAATTAACTCAAAGTTATTATTATTAATTACAATGACTGTTAATTGGTAGTGCTTTGTGGATATTTATTTTATTTGCTCATGTTTTAAATGACAACTACTATATTAGGATATAAAAAGATCTTCATTTCTTAAATGGTTCAAACAAATATAAAAACATTATTATTGTACCATTTTTGATATGAAAATTGATTTTAAACTCATTAGGAGGATTGCTACTGTTTTTAGTAGTTAATCTGTATTCAAGAGGAGGTAGGCAACCTGAAGTACCCCCTACGACTGTCATACGATAAAATGTTATTGATAAAGAACAAGTCATTTATTTTCATTAAATAAAATGAAAATTCATATGAAAATTCTAAAGAAATAATCATTTATTCTCGGAGACATCAACAGTGCGTTAAGCGACGAACCTGATTCAATTTCGTTAAAATTTCCATTTTTAAGAACACAATTGGATAATAATTTTAAAATTTTAAAAACTCTTCGCTTTAGGTATAAATTCATGATTAATTTGTTAAACAGAGACGATCAATTAAAATCTTGTAGAGAATTTTGATCTTATTATTTAAAGATATGTATTTAAGATAGTTTTAACTCAAACTCGTATACATATAGCAATAAATTTGTGAGAAACAATTTAGTAAACACTATAATATTTGTTACTTCTTTTGTGTTATTTTCTTAGAATGCT
>NW_020438917.1:386919-394031 GCF_000699045.2 Agrilus planipennis | reverse complement strand
AAAATTTTATATGCCAGACAGCTTAAATAAATCATAAATTGGTAGAATTATGATTCGGGCTAAAGGGTCTTGGTCTAAATCACTAAATGAATCGTTAGGCCAAACGTTTCGTCAATAACTGTGGCTGACATCTTCGGTGGTACTGCATTGACAATGTCGGCGAGTGCTATACCTCGAAGTCTCGATATGACTGAGTCCCCTACTGAAACGTCTGGACGACGTCCCTTCGTCCCGAATCATATTTCCACAATGAATTCCGTCTAAAAAACCCTATGTTGTTACATTAAATCCCAAATTGGCCAATAAAATAGAAAGTAAATAAATAATGAACCCCAAATACCACAATACTGACAAAACGCGGACATGTGTTTCGCCCACTTGGACTTTCCAATGTTGTGGTTTTTGGGGTGAGCCCTTTTGGGCCATATGACTATCATCAAGGTAGACTCCCAGTTAGAGGCGAAACACTGGTGTTAGTTCTGCACGCAAATATAAACCTTTTAACCCTTAATTACCCAGATTTTTTTGCTTATTATAATAATATTACATGGGTAAGAGAGTACACAGGATGATGATAAAGCAGTAGTGGTTCTTTCCAGAAGTCCTTTGAATTAACGAAAAACATAATTTAAAAACGAGGGTGCTTGCATTTAGGTGTAGGTGAAGGTATAGCTACCATGGCAGCTACTAAAGTCCTAACTCGTTCTTGTTAAACACTGTAAGCGTAACGAGACAGTTATTTGTAATGAAATATTGTAGTTATGTAGTAAGTTATTAATTATTACCTATCGTGTTATTAATGCAAGTTTGTTACGTGACATCGTTCTTAGTACAACAATGCGGTATTTTCGTGAACTAAAGCATAAAATTGCCACGTAAACCGTAAAAAAAATTGAAAAGCAACAGCTATTTAATAATTGTTTCTAAACCAAGTTTATTTTAATACATAGTGTAAAAAAGAGAAACTAACGGTGTCATATTTGAAAGACGCCGTATTCTATTCACACAAAATAGTAATAGCATTTCGATTCTTCTTCATTAAGAAAACAGCCGACTACCAGATTACGATAACATTATGTATATTTTGAAATAGCCATGTCATTGATCGACACCGCAAAAAGTACTGTGCACTTTTTGTACATTAAACCGTTACAGTTTAATGAAAATGAAAAAGATTGAGTGACAAATCAAAGAGCTCAAAGAAGTTCCATCGCTGAAAGCAACTATTAGTAGTAATAGGTCCAAGCCCCAAAATTCAAAAGCTTCTATTTGATCTACATCTGCAGCAATATAAAAATCGAAGTTATACAATAAATTTTCCTTCATTGTATTCGCATTACTTTTGTATTGTCGTTCATAAA
Source organism: Agrilus planipennis (assembly GCF_000699045.2). Taxonomy (NCBI): domain Eukaryota; kingdom Metazoa; phylum Arthropoda; class Insecta; order Coleoptera; family Buprestidae; genus Agrilus; species Agrilus planipennis. The sequence continues at coordinate 392,670 of NW_020438917.1, read as the reverse complement.
ACTAATTGAATTCGTTTGATGTAACTGACTGAAATGATATTCAATTAAAGTTCACCTAAAAATAACACTTATCAAAATAATCAAACGAATCACAGCAGAAGTAGCAAAATTTTAATTGATTATTGTCTATATTAAAAAGTAAAGACTCAGATTGTAATGTATCGTTTATTAGACACGATAAAGCTTGCAATTAAGGTATTTGCTGTAATTGGCTAGACTAGTTACATTAACGGCTTCGGACCAAACGGAATGTTACAAAGAAGGAAAGTTATTATACAACTTAATAGAGGAAACAAATATTTTGTTCCAGTGATGATTTTATAACAATCATCTACAACACGAAACTAAAAATTAGTTGGCTTATCGACACTTGGCAATCTTTTAGTTGTTTGTAAAAAATATTACTTATAAACACTTCATTTATGTAATGTACAATATAACAAGTATAACTGTAAATTTTTACTGTCTGTAAATTGAAAAGTATTAATAATGTCCAATTTTAGTTTAAGACAGTTTTCAGAGAAACAACAGATATTTTCAGATAGTGTACTTTTTATATTTGGGAAACATTTTGCATTCACTACGTATAATTTGAATGTTATCTTCCTCTATATCATTTATAAAATGATATAGAATTTGTATATGCACCAAACGTTTTAAAATGCACTCATAGAGGGTTTTGAACATTAAAACCAAAAGCGTTAACATTTACCACGTTAGCAACTGTAAAATGATTCTAATTCACTCGATACTAAATTTCATTCCAGACCTTAAAACTCCTCTAGGGGGACAAGAACAATTTCTGTTGAATTACTTTAGGGAATGCAAAATTTCCAACTCTATCATTGGGTGGAAGTATTTCGTTTTAATATATCAGTTAAATCTAAATAATTTTGAATCAATATTGTCCTCTCAAATCATATTGTAAAATACACCCAGTTTGTGACACCCTTAATGGACATTTTGTTCTTTCTTTCAAAGTAGATAACCCATTTATATTGCTAGAAATTCTCTAGTTTAGTAAAAGTGATGTATTGTATTTTGCTGATTATTTTTGTCTGTGAGTTTATTACCTGGCATTTTGGTAATACCGTTTTATTCCCTTCTCTAATATAAGTCATCAAAATTTTGTAATATTGTAACGGTTTTCTTGACGTTTTTCAGGTGAAAGTAAACTACACGCTAAAAATCAGGTTTTAAAATGATCTCCATATAAGTTACTGCATGTCGAAAACCTCGAAATACTCGTCCAACAAGGACTATGTTGTTATTACATATTTAAAGCGTACCTATATTTCGTGTAGTTTTGAAAAATTACTTCACTAATGACTTGTTTAACACGCGGTTTATCGTAGAAATCTTGTTAGTTTATTTGTTATTGTGTAATGATTAACAACGGATTAAATAAAAGACACAAACAAATTCAGAAGAAGTAGCTTAAGTATTTCATATAATGATGTACTTGCGTTTGTAGTTACAAGCTATCAACTGTAATCAAGTAGACAGTAAGAAAGTACTCCGTTCCTAAACTTAAGTGCTATTAAAACATAAGTATTTGGCTTTTGACGATCAAGTATGACCCATAATATTTTTGAATAAAATTAAAGTCTGTCTTCACTCTACTTGACTCCTCCATTAAATTAGAAGAAATGCTTTGGTATTTACTAAAAGTGTGACAAATTAGTTAATTGTTTAAAATATTTAAAGCATTGGCAGATGTAGTGTACAAAAACTGTTGTTTGTCTAAATGATTTGTCAAGTTAATTACCTCAGTGCAAGTACCTTCCATGATTCCTTAACGCTTTCTCTTTTATCAATAATACCATCCTGTTTTTACTTATTTATATAGACGTTCACAAAAGTTAAACCATCAATGTAAATTAGTTTTTGGGCTTCAGGTTCTTCAAGTTGAAATTTTATCGTAGAAGAATCATAAAATAAATTACAATGTATGTATAATTAATATCTGTTTTCACAAATTGTACTTTACAAGTTGCGCTAAGAGAAAGCCGCAATTAATCAGGATCATTTAAGGTTTTTATTCTTTATAATTTGACTGATTGTATAATTTTTCTGGGTATCAACGAAAAGTAAACACTTTAGGCTATTTACTTTTTTAATAACTGTTCTTTACGCAATAAACAAATTAATTTACCTGTAATAATATTTGCTAATAATCATGTTAGAATTACATACTAATTAGTGGATCATGTTTTAATTCCATAAATGATAATTTCCATGCTGTATACGTATGTATATACTTCCCAATTCTATAATTCATATTCAGTTATGTGGAAAATATTTATACATATAGTAATTCAACTTTCGCCGTATGTCTTTACTGCAGTGTTAAGAAATGAAATTTAATAAGTTAACTTTTACTTTCTTGTAACATATCAGTCTACAGTTTAAAACAAATCTCACAATTAACTCAAAGTTATTATTATTAATTACAATGACTCTGTTAATTGGTAGTGCTTTGTGGATATTTATTTTATTTGCTCATGTTTTAAATGACAACTACTATATTAGGATATAAAAAGATCTTCATTTCTTAAATGGTTCAAACAAATATAAAAACAACATTATTGTACCATTTTTGATATGAAAATTGATTTTAAACTCATTAGGAGGATTGCTACTGTTTTTAGTAGTTAATCTGTATTCAAGAGGAGGTAGGCAACCTGTCATATTCCCTCCATGAATTCCGTCTAAAAAACCCTATGTTGTTACATTAAATCCCAAATTGGCCCAAAACCTGCATCGTCAATGGAACTCATACTGAAAATTATAAAATGTAGCCATATTAGATTAATAAATAACAATAAACAAACCTAACAATATTTANAAAGTACCTCACAAACTGTTCCAGTTAATTTAATGCATGGACGTGTACTAACTGCAAACTATTATAAAGTAATACTAATCACGAATCAGTATTACTATAGTTAACATCAGAATTGTGAAAAACTGCTGGTACAATGTACACATTTGACCTACAAGATGTAGACTAGGAGTGGTTTTCTATTTATTTTCTTTTTTGGAAATTTTTACCTACACACTAATATTCTCTACAACTTGCCCCACATTTTTTTTTATGAGGCAATGTTCTAGAGAATATTAGTTAGTACATGCCCGAAAACAACAAAAATTTTCAAAAACAAAAATAGATAAGAAACCACTCCTATTTCAATTCCACCCCGACTGATTTCGAGTGTGATTTTTCGGCTCTATACTCAAGAGACAGCCCTTTATCAACCCTAAAAAAATCAGCCTGTTAGATGCAGATATGTATTTAAGATAGTTTTAACTCAAACTCGTATACATATAGCAATAAATTTGTGAGAAACAATTTAGTAAACACTATAATATTTGTTACTTCTTTTGTGTTATTTTCTTAGAATGCTATCTGGACCAGTACCTGTTTCATTATGATTGAATCTTGGCACGAGTGATTGAACTTGCTGCACTATAAAACACGCAATTATAAATTAATTTGTTTCACGATATTATTGAAAGTCCATGTAGTACAATAGGAGGTACGTGGTAGATAAAGCGTTTTAAAAAAACCGCCGATTTTGTAACGTCCCGCGATGTTTTATCAAGATCAGAAATTACTGACATCGGAACTGCTTATTATTATTTAATAATCGTATAATTATTATGAAGCTGTTTCTCCGTGACTAATTATCTGACTGACGAAACGTATAAATTTCGTAAAGCTTTATTTCCCTTATCATAATTTAAAAAAGGCGATCCGTGTTAAATGAACAACAAAAATACAGATATTAATGAAATTATATGCAGGTGCATTCTTTAATTCGCTGGCTACGAAAGTGATGCATGTATGTTAAGCATATCGATATTAAAACGAAATAATTTATTTAATTTTTCAGTACTGGTATGTACTAGTGCTTAGTTAAAAAAGTTCACAACATAAAAAAGTGGGTTAATTAACGATTAATTAAAGAAAAATTATGTAATCCCAAATTGTACCACTATAAAAATAATGTCTATATTAATTACATTTTCACAGCAAGAACTGCCCATTAGATTTTCCTACGGAAAGAATGCTTTAGATATTTATCTCATTGTAGTCAACAATAGAAACAAGAATGCATTTTCATTTCGACAGCTTTCGTTAACGACAACCTTCAATTACTAAACGCCTAATACATTATTATTCAAAGTTCAATTACATACTTACTTTCCTTTAAAATAAAGTAGTAATTTTAGAAGGTAGCTTGACAACTACATAATGAAAAAATAACGATGAACTATAACCTTCTAAGTATTAATGGAAAAAATGTTGTTATAGAAAGCTAAATGCATCAGTTGTAATGAAAGTTTTTAAACGGCTTTGAATGTCTGGCAATTTGTCTTTCAAATGTGAATATAATAATATATTTGCATTAAAGACTATAATTATGGCTTGAGTATAACTCCAAATTATTTCAGTTGGTTTTAAAGGAAGTCATTACTACATGTAATGCAAAACATGTCTTTACTTTCTTTGACTACAAATTAAAATACTTTACGTCTTACCAAACTATAAGTAATAAAAGAAAAACAGTTTATAGCTCATAGAGTATAATATTGCTTCAGAAATTACATTAATAATAATGTATTAACTCTATGAATTTTGAAAATAACCGTTATTAGTGATTTCTATCGAACAAATAACAATTTAGGGCTTTGAAAATGAGTTATAAACAACCTCAGATAATTCTATTAATAGTTAAAGTCAGACTGGTTGATGTTCAATGCTAAAAGTTCGTCTATAATTAGAGAAATACAATTTTTTAGTTGGAGACTTCAACGGTGCGTCAAGCGACGAACCTAACTTTATTAACGAATTAGCTCATAAAGTTTGCTTTTGTCAAGAAAAATTACTGGGTACAGCATTTTAGAACACTTTCATTAGTAATATATGGAGCATTACAGGCATTTCTTTTTGTTTTACTACATCATAAATTGTAATTGCATTATACCAAGCGAGAAAAGCAAAAGTACGTATTACAAGTATTTTAATAATATTTAGAAAAGCAATAAAGGAAAACATTTATAAGTATATTTTTCTAAATCTATTATGGTAGATTTTTGTTGAGAGAAAGCCCCAATTTAACATTTTGATTTAATGGCTTCGGTTCACACTATGTGACTGAGTTAAAGAGTCATTTAGTCTATATTATTTATTACATGAATGTGGTAAATATCAAACTGGTTGTTGCTAATTAGCTCTCGCTCTGTCAGTGAAAGTGGAGAGATAAAAAAAAGATTATGTGTAAACTTTACAACAGACAAATTCAAATGCAAATAGAAATACATACGTACTTTCATATATGTAAGTGTTTATTTACCATATGCCAAAGGGGGTGCATTTTTATCAGAGTTAGAAAGTAGGATTTGTGGTTAAACACTATGGCAACTAATATATATCTTGTTTAAACGGATAGATATGATAATTCTAATTACTTACAAGTATGTACCTATACCTACCATTTGATGATATTAACTAAAATTACTATTTTATTATCATCGGTGTTTGGTTAATTATTCTACAACTTATTATTTTTAGAGTGTGGCATATTAACATTACTACATTTAGTTAAAAGTTCCAATTAATGTACAACTAGTTGACGAAATAATAATAATAAATAAATGCTTTAAACAAATACCTTATGGGGTAATTAGTATGATTTTTAGATTAGTTTTAATGCAGCCATTATCCTGCGGATTACGAAGATACCT
>NW_020438917.1:366656-382613 GCF_000699045.2 Agrilus planipennis | reverse complement strand
GCTGTCAAACCTACACTAGCAAGGAGATCGGGCTGAAACTATAGCTACAAGCTATCCAAGGATGGTACTATAGAATGTCACCTCAAGGTAGGCCTAGTGGCGTCATCTCTTGGTTAGGCCGGAAACTTATCAATCCACCCTCGTACAATTCACTTGGTTACTGCTAGGTTCCTATACATGAGATGACAGTGTTTTTTTTTGGAGATTTTACGAAAATTAAGACCCTCCGGTCGATCACTTGGTTACCTTTGAAACGTCCTTCTTTTACATTTACCTTCTATAATAAAGTGATTTGATGAACAAAAACTGTTCAGCGTAATATTTAAATAGCTCTATAGTATTACGATATTTTTTTGAAATTTCCTACAGCAACTACAGATTTTTATGAGTACTTTCCCTGTGCGTAACATTTTCACTAATAATAACAATAATAACACTAATATACTTCGGTCCATTGAACGACAAAAAGTTAAGAGAAAATTATTGTTTATTTTATGGGCCGATCTATTTTGCAACATGAAAAACATGAAGCAAAGTACTGCTGCTCTTTGAAAAAAAAAATCGTTACGAAAACTCTTTTTATTTTTTATTGATATATGCAGCAAGCAGGTTATGTAAGTTATAAATAATTAGAAAATAAACAGAAATCGTTCCTTACAAAATATGAAACCACCTTAATACAGATGGATCATTTGTTACATTCAATCAATGAAAAGTTAGAAAGCTAAAAAACATAAACAATTGTCTATTGCAAATACAACTGCCGGATGCTTTAACTAATATTGTCAAGCTTTTCTTATTTGAGAAATACAAATATAAATTGTTAATTACGCGAAAAAGCTTGAACAAAACATAACTATTGCATGAGGGAAGACATAGTAACTTTTGTTGTTAAATACATTACCTATAACAATTTATTGTTGTAACCTATTCGGTTATCTCTTCAGAGTTAAACACAAACTCCTCCAGCTTCTCTAACAATAATAACTGTTACAAGTATTTCATTAAAGCGCAAAGCTACTTATATGTGCGTATGTTTTGCTTTATGTTATTAGGGTTAACAACTGAACTTTTTCAGAAACCATTTATTACAATTCGGACATTTAAAACTGACTGACTGTATCTTTTAAAAGCTCATTAGTACGTTAGATAATTTAAGAATTTGAAAAAGTTATTAATGAAAAGTTTGACACTTATGTGTACAAATAAGACAAGTCCCAGATGTTCAAAATTAAGTCTACGTATATTCATAAACGTTTGATGCTAAAAACAGATTTTAAATCCCAATTGGACTAGAGATGATACAGAATTTATTTGACCAAAAATATGTCAATATAAATATGTATCTTGAGTTTGGTTGAAGATGAAGATGCAGAATATAAATTTATATGATCATGAACAGGTAAAATCTCGAAGTACAAAACATTTTTGGATTTCTAGTTGATATGAACATAAAAAAGGTGTAGAATTCATATAGTGAAAAATATGTACTATTCTAAAACGAAGGTTTTTTACACCATTTTTCGAAATACTCAATATTTGTACAAAGTCCTTACAAAACTATTTGGAAGGGAAAAGCATATAGTTAAAGGAATAAATTGTAAAAATAAGAACTGAATATGATACCCTAGCATTAACAATCCGGCACCTATTTATAAACGTGTTATGTTCATGAGAAAAAGTTATCCCTAATACAAAGGAGTTTTTTCTTCTTAACTGTAACATAATAATATCACATATCCTTCTTTATATGTACTTCTACGGGACAAAATGTGTTCGTGTTACAGTTCCAGTTCGTAAGTCCAATAGAACGCTCGGACTTGTTATTGACAAGGTCGTATGTATGTAACGGTAAATTGTATATACCAAAGCTAAAGTACCAACGTACAACATACAGCCTACGGTAACTTTCATTTGTACTAGCGAACTTTTATTGAACCTGCAATCTACACTTTAAATTTATGTAATTATATCTGATAACGTGTTATAGTATTGTTTCGCAAACTTGCAGTTTTAGAAAGGTATCAAGTAACACTTGTCATAGCTGCATGTAATAAGTATACAATAAAGGTACAGGAATTGTTCATATAGAGCACGTAATAGAATATGAAACAATTACCACGTTTTAGAGATTATTACTTCGTTTTTGTTTTAAAAATTTTTATATATGTTAGGTATACATTGCACCTAAAGCTGTGTGCCGAATGGAAGTAGTAACATAGCCCCAAAGATGAATACTTAATTAAAAAATTTCATTGAATTATAGAGCTTTCAATTGGGATCAGACAGGAAGAGATATTGTTTTGTTTAAAAAGTTCTAACATTGTCTAATTTTGTGTTAGATCTGCAGGCTATTTCGTAGAGAAATATGTAAAGTGTTTATGAACTCTAAACATTTTGAGATAATCGAGTTGCAATTAGATGCAACATCCCCCTACCCAAGTTTGACTTAGTTTTTGTGCGTGTTGAACAACTCCATCAGATAGGGTAGTTTCTCTATTAATTACAGATAAGATGGTTCAACCTAGGATACACCAAATACATCCCAATTTTTCTTGTTTGATACTGAATGTTTACACTAATCTAATGTGAAGAAATTTCTTGAAGTTTTCTGGTATGGACTAGTTTAAAAATTATATGTTTTAATTCTCCTAGACAATTATTTTTAGTATGTTTATTAACTGGCAATAAAAAGCCTATTATTTTGCAGTGGATTGTTGGATATTCATTTATTTAATTGCAACTAGGTGACCATGATTTTTGCAAAAAATGTTTAATCAATAACTTTCTTTAAGTAGCAATGACAAATCATTGTCAATGTAAATAATTCTTTGTAAATTATAGTTGGATACGACTTGTTCGTAAACATTCTATAATAATGAGGCTAACGTTAAACTGACTTAATTATTATTAAATGGCTTTTATTATTTCCAAATATCATTAATTAGTTTTTNGAAAAGCAATAAAGGAAAACATTTATAAGTATATTTTTCTATATCTATTATAGTTGATTTTTGTTGAGAGAAAGCCCCAATTTAACATTTTGATTTAATGGCTTCGGTTCACACTATGTGACTGAGTTAAAGAGTCATTTAGTCTATATTATTTATTACATGAATGTGGTAAATATCAAACTGGTTGTTGCTAATTAGCTCTCGCTCTGTCAGTGAAAGTGGAGAGATAAAAAAAAGATTATGTGTAAACTTTACAACAGACAAATTCAAATGCAAATAGAAATACATACGTACTTTCATATATGTAAGTGTTTATTTACCATATGCCAAAGGGGGTGCATTTTTATCAGAGTTAGAAAGTAGGATTTGTGGTTAAACACTATGGCAACTAATATATATCTTGTTTAAACGGATAGATATGATAATTCTAATTACTTACAAGTATGTACCTATACCTACCATTTGATGATATTAACTAAAATTACTATTTTATTATCATCGGTGTTTGGTTAATTATTCTACAACTTATTATTTTTAGAGTGTGGCATATTAACATTACTACATTTAGTTAAAAGTTCCAATTAATGTACAACTAGTTGACGAAATAATAATAATAAATAAATGCTTTAAACAAATACCTTATGGGGTAATTAGTATGATTTTTAGATTAGTTTTAATGCAGCCATTATCCTGCGGATTACGAAGATACCTGCTCCAAATTTTCTAATTTTGTGCATTCATTTATTGCTAATTCTTTTGTAGAAAAGGATTGCGTAAGTAGAGTTCGTACATAAGTACATATGCGTTGATTTACAAATGTGGTATAATAATTTATTTGGAAGTGAAATGAAACGCAGTCGTAATAAAAGGTTAGGTTATCTTAAAGGTTAAGCGTTTGAGATCTTGTTTTATGAACTATTTCCGATATTACAACTGACTTATTAAGAAAATTAACCGGTGTACAAGAAATGGTGTTGCTCACCGATAATCTAGTAAAGCATTTCTTGCAAGATATTTTGTAATGCATTATTCCCTACAACCATAACCGTATGCTGTTTTTGAATACAGTTTTGCTGAACTACATAAATTATACAATGTTACAAAGCCGAAACAAATTTCAAATAGAGCAGAATCGCTCATGAGACCATTTTTTTTTAATAGGATTAGATACTATTTTGATCATGAAAATGGTTAATAGTGTAATTTATCTGCCAACAGAATGATCACTTTTAAATACTTCCAAAAATAAGATTTGCGGTTATCTCCTGATGCAATAACATTTTCCTTTTTGAAAATCTACAATTGTGAAAAACTAAAATAGCTTTTTTGTTATTTATAAATATAATAAACATTTTCTATAAAAATAGTTTACCTACATTGTGATTTAATAAACGCCTTGTTAAACCTGTTCTATATAACTAAATGTGTTGTTTACTTTTTGTAATTAAATACAAATGAAAGGTGACCGTGACGGTTTATGATTATATCTTTGATTTGAATAAGACACTTAAGGCGGAAGTTCCTGTTATTAGACGTAAAACCCGCTAATTACAAGTCTAGTATTTATTGAAAATTAGAGTACAGTAGGGGTTAAGGTTAGTCCAAAAATGATGACACAGTTTTCTTTATATCAAAAATGATGCCCTGATATTACGTGCATGCATATATACATAAAAAATAACAATATTAAATCGTGTAGTAGGTTTTATCGGCTTCTACAACTACTGAATTAAACTACTTGAGGCACGTTTTTAGTTCGTGCTTGAATTTCTTTTAAATTATACCCTTTCGTTCTTCATAGATTGAAGTATTAATAAATATGTATCTTACAGGTTCGTAAATTATACAAATCGATTTAAAATGAAAGTAGATAATACATAATGTCGTAGTTCCACAATTAATACATAAAATTAAATAAAAATTCTGATTGCTGCTATTATCCTGGGAAAATATAGTTTAACATAATAACACATAAACATAACAAAAAGTTCTTGTGAACAAATTCTATACCTTCCATTTTTTTCTTTTGAATATTTTCATACAGTCTACAGCTTATAGTAACTTATTAACGAGTTAAACGTTATATAAAATGTCAATGTCAATAATAAATTAAAAATGTAACTCTAAATTGAAACGAATGCGACTATAGGTAATAAAAAATTTAGCAAAAGAATGTTGCACATCTCATAAATCGTTTGTAAATTAAGTCGTGTATAGTACCCATGTATTATTCAATATTGCAATTTTATTTATTGCCAAAAATGTTTTCTGATCGTCCGTGACATGATTATTGCACGAATAACGATTTTGTGTTTCATCCATGCTAATGTTATTGAGGCAAAGTTAGTTTGTAGGTTTGTAGTAAATTTCAAATCTTTAAAATTGGTTTTTTAATGGAAAAGTAACATTTTAGTTGATGTTTTAAGCTATAATTGCCACATGGAGTTGTGATAAAAAATGTAAATGAAGTATATTGTTTGTTGTTGTTCTTTAATGGCAAATTAATATAATCTCAAGATACTGACAGTCTACCGCCATCTACTGATCTTTACTGCTAACTGTAGTATATTTCGTAACTCACCAACGAATTTCCATTAACGTCAAAAGCTTTATACCTAAAGTGAAACATTGACGTAACTTTTTCTGTTAGCAATGATTTTACAGAATTACAATACTAAGGGAAGAAACATTCTATATTCACTTTCTGTATCTCTGTCTTACCTGACATTTCAGTGAAATAAATTGATTCTGTTGTTTCTAACTCGTGCGTATGAACTGGCTATTGATTTTGTCATGTACATGCCAGTGTTTGCCAGCGACTTTTACTTGCAATTAAAATATGATTAATGTCTAATCAAGGATACCTTTCGATTTTTAAAGTCAGTTTTGTTTAATCCTTAAACAGTTACACATACAAAATAGCCTTGAGACTTTGAAAAGTTGAAAACACTTTACTTGGTAACTTGACTTTTTCTACAAATAATTCGATTTGTCTAATGATTGCCGGTTATTAAAAAAGTAATTTTTATGATTTTAAATTAAACAAATTCTTGAATGAAATTGTGAATAGGTACTGATATGTAAATGACCTAACTTCCAGATGAATAGAGACTGTTTATGGCTAGTTTTAGTAAATTACTAAGCAAGTTTTTTTATGAAACCTATTGTTAGTTTCACCACTTTCGTACTTCTATTCTTATATATCATTTCACCTTTGCCCTTATTATCAACGCGTGGTTATTTTCAAGTGTTTGTGGTATATTTCCAACCAAGAATGTTCAAGGATAGTTGCGACAATAAATTAACTGGTTAGGTTTTATGGCGAAGCAATTTTTATTGGTATTCATGCGGATTTAGTGCTTAACTAATTACTAACACAACAAATGTTATTAATGACTTGTGCATTTAAAATATTTCTGTCAAAATTGAAAGCAATAAACAAATTATATTTATAATGTATCTATTATAATTAATTTTCTGCACTTTTACAAATACGTACGAAATTTACGTTATCGTAATAATTATTTGTGTCTACAACACTTTTTTATATGTATGTATGTAATAAGTTAGAACTTCAAGACTTTCAAAAATCCAAAGAAGTTTATCGTCGATGCTATCGTTATCTAATAGCAGTTCATCTAGAGCGTATCTTTTGATACACATATTAGTTAATGTGGCAAGAAATAAATTAATTTTTGTTGCAGAAAAAAACATTTTTCGCGTAAGCCAGCGAAGAAATTAAATGAGTGTAGAGAATGTGCGTACCTATTTGATTATATAATCCAGTTTTCCTCCTGTATGAATAAGATTAGCTGCCAAAATTAATTGACTGCGTGTTACCTAATAGCAGTTAATCTACAAAATTCGAGAATTTTTAGAATAAGAGCAGACTTTTAGAAAGCATTACTAAACAATTAATTCTTTTTACCCCGAGGGATAGACAGACTAATTTTAATATTCGATTAATATTTATTGAACATTAAAGTTCACCGCAAAATTGTTTAGAAAAGAATTTATTGTACTTAAGAAAAATGTTGTTTTACCACTTTGAACTTTTAATGGTTCAATTTATCTCGATTTCCCTTACATACCTTTACTGTAATTAACGTTGAATTTTGCCATTTTGTAATTTAAAATTACTTATAAGAACGATTCCTTTTACTTTAATTATGTACGCACAGGCTAAATGCATAAAATCAAAGACTTCATTAAAGATCGATTCTTAGGTATTATTACGTAAACTATACTAATACTTTCTTCATTAACTAGATGTATCTGCACATTATATGACACTCACAAATTACTGCAATAGTTCAAAAACAATTAAACCTTAAGACTATTTAATTACTAATACCCTATTAGAGCCTAGAAAAACTAATATAACTTTTTAAAAGCGTGTCGTATTAATTACTATTTTCAATATTGTTTAGTTTTCCGTCATTATTGTTAACTCTAGATACGTATTAGAATTGCACTCTTTGCATGTATATGTTAATGTAGATCAGTGCGAACGTTCACAAAAAAATTGTCTTAAGGCCTGGAGCCACAACCAGCCTTGAAGTTGCATGGGTTTCAATAAGTATTACGTGTAGCTACATTTCGTTCCTATCTCTTATCATACTTTGTCGTAAATAAAAGTACCTCACAAACTGTTCCAGTTAATTTAATGCATGGACGTGTACTAACTGCAAACTATTATAAAGTAATACTAATCACGAATCAGTATTACTATAGTTAACATCAGAATTGTGAAAAACTGCTGGTACAATGTACACATTTGACCTACAAGATGTAGACTAGGAGTGGTTTTCTATTTATTTTCTTTTTTGGAAATTTTTACCTACACACTAATATTCTCTACAACTTGCCCCACATTTTTTTTTATGAGGCAATGTTCTAGAGAATATTAGTTAGTACATGCCCGAAAACAACAAAAATTTTCAAAAACAAAAATAGATAAGAAACCACTCCTATTTCAAATCCACCCCGACTGATTTCGAGTGTGATTTTTTGGCTCTATACTCAAGAGACAGCCCTTTATCAACCCTAAAAAAATCAGCCTGTTAGATGCAAAATTGTTCTTATAATACATATTTTCTACATGCATGTACAGTAAATGACTTAATGTTGAAATAAATTCTATATCGAGTAGAAATTAGTGTTTAAAACCGGCAATTAAGAGATGTGGTATCTATTTGAAAAGGCGGAAGCTTTTATCAAGGATTTAAACTAAGAGGAATCTGTGTACTTATTTATACAAGTCTCTTTCTCTCTTTCATTGTGTATTCTGTCCATGTGCAGTTGTAGATGCTGTGGAGATATGTAACAATTTGGCATTTTGTAAAAGTAAACTTGCACTACAGCAATTTGTTTTAATGTCGAGGTGAAACCGAAACACCTCCCAATTAGTTCGGACAAAATGTCATACGGACCAGTTTCGAGAAACAGGACAGCGTTATGATTTATTATCAAATAGCTTGATTTGATACATATTGTAAGTGTTAACATAAAATAATAATGACGCGTGGGTAAATGCCAAAAAATTGTTGTATGCCTTGTTTAAAAAAAACAACACATTAAAAAATCTACGGAAAGTAAGGGCGACATTAAATGAAATAGTTTTCCACAGGAAATTTGTACGCGATATGCAACATTATTTGGCTGTAAACAAATCAAATTTCAACAAAAAAGATCTGTTAGTTTGATGTCTCTCTTGACGAACAGTACTCTTTTTCTGGATAAAAGGTACTCTATGTCCTTTCCTGTACCTCTGACAATGTATGTACAAAGTTTTATGATAGGTTTCACCCGCGATTTCGCTCGAGTTGATGCCCTAAATACGAGTCAAAAATCATTAACGACCATATAAAAGTAATTTTTCTATCCTTCGGGAACAGCACTCTTTTTCTGGATAAAAGGTGCCCTATGTCCTTTTTTGAATACCTGACAATAAGTGTACAAAATTTCACGATGTTCGGATGAGTAATTAAGGCGTGAAATAGTACCAAACAAACTTACATTCGCATTTATAGTATTAGTTAGGATAGTTGTTGACGAAAAGTATGTAATAATGTCAAAGAATTTTGGCAGTTAAAGAACTTTCACCCACAAATCAGATTAAGTTGAAGAATTATTCGGATGTAAACAATTTGTCGTGAGGCTACACTTAACTGCTGTAATAAGTCTCGATAATTGATTTCATGCTACCGCTGTCATTACGTTTTCACGAAACATTGCCATGATGTTCGATTCGAAATAGGCAAGCCGAGCACTAAAAATTACACGATAAATTTTGGAAGCTGTCGTCGAATGCTTTGTAGAGAAAGTCTTAGATATGTTTTATGCCAAATATCGCATACTTTTTATACTTTTCGTCAATACACTCAAGTTTTATAAATAAAGAAGGTGGACGTGATTTTATAAATCGAAATTATTTGGTCACAGTACTGTTCAGATAAAGTACGAGGGTGGATTGATAAGTTTCCGGCCTGACCAAGAAAAACAAGGTTTTTAAAAATTTTTTTTTTTATTTCTCAACATAATCTCCTCCAAGGCTGATACATTTCTCATAGCGGTGTTCCAGTCTATTAATGCCATCTCTATAGACTGATTCGTCAAGCTCCTCAAAATAACCATTTACAGCTTCGATTACTTCTTCATTGTCCGCAAATCTCTTACCGCCAAGCCATTTTTTGAGATTAGGGAACAGAAAATAGTCACTCGGGGCTAGGTCTGGAGAGTAAGGAGGGTGCGGCATCAATTCAAACTTTAGATCGTTGATTTTAGCCGTCGCAACGATTGACGTGTGCGCTGGTGCGTTATCGTGATGAAACAAGATTTTTTTCTTCGCCAGATGAGGTCGTTTAATTTTCACCTCGTGGCTCAAACGTTGCAATAAGTCTGCGTAGTATTGACCAGTGATAGTATTACCCTTTGCAAGGTAATCAATGTATATAATACCTCTTGCATCCCAAAAAACAGTAGCCATAACCTTGTTCGCCGAAAAAATTGTTTTTGCCTTCTTTGGAGTTGGTTCCCCTGGTCCAATCCACTGTTTAGACTGTTCTTTGGTTTCAGGAGTGTAGTGGTGGACCCACGTTTCGTCAACGGTTACGAATCGACGCAAAAATTCGCTTGGATTACGCTTATACAATGACAAATTTGCGGTAGAAATGTTTTTTCGAATCAATTTTTGGTCGACTGTTAGCAAACGCGGCACCCATCTTGCACAGAGCTTTTCCATATGCAAATGTTGGTGCAAAATATGTTGCACACGTTCATATGACATCTTACAGGTCTCAGCTATCTCACGCACTTTCAATCTGCGGTCTCCCAGCACTATTTGATGAATTTTTTCGATCATATCTGGAGTTGTGACCTCAACGGGGCGTCCTGAGCGAGGCCCATCAGAGGTGCTCACACGACCCTTTTTAAACTCGGAAACCCACTGCTTAACGGTTGAATATGACGGGGAGGATGTCCCCAGTGTTGAGTCCATCTCTTTTTTAATTTCCTTCGGCGTTAACCCCTTCAAATAAAAGTATTTGATGACAGCACGATTTTCCTGCTTTTCCATTTTTACGAAAACCACAGAGGCGTCTTGTTCAGCGTGCTGTCAAACCTACACTAGCAAGGAGATCGGGCTGAAACTATAGCTACAAGCTATCCAAGGATGGTACTATAGAATGTCACCTCAAGGTAGGCCTAGTGGCGTCATCTCTTGGTTAGGCCGGAAACTTATCAATCCACCCTCGTACAATTCACTTGGTTACTGCTAGGTTCCTATACATGAGATGACAGTGTTTTTTTTTGGAGATTTTACGAAAATTAAGACCCTCCGGTCGATCACTTGGTTACCTTTGAAACGTCCTTCTTTTACATTTACCTTCTATAATAAAGTGATTTGATGAACAAAAACTGTTCAGCGTAATATTTAAATAGCTCTATAGTATTACGATATTTTTTTGAAATTTCCTACAGCAACTACAGATTTTTATGAGTACTTTCCCTGTGCGTAACATTTTCACTAATAATAACAATAATAACACTAATATACTTCGGTCCATTGAACGACAAAAAGTTAAGAGAAAATTATTGTTTATTTTATGGGCCGATCTATTTTGCAACATGAAAAACATGAAGCAAAGTACTGCTGCTCTTTGAAAAAAAAAATCGTTACGAAAACTCTTTTTATTTTTTATTGATATATGCAGCAAGCAGGTTATGTAAGTTATAAATAATTAGAAAATAAACAGAAATCGTTCCTTACAAAATATGAAACCACCTTAATACAGATGGATCATTTGTTACATTCAATCAATGAAAAGTTAGAAAGCTAAAAAACATAAACAATTGTCTATTGCAAATACAACTGCCGGATGCTTTAACTAATATTGTCAAGCTTTTCTTATTTGAGAAATACAAATATAAATTGTTAATTACGCGAAAAAGCTTGAACAAAACATAACTATTGCATGAGGGAAGACATAGTAACTTTTGTTGTTAAATACATTACCTATAACAATTTATTGTTGTAACCTATTCGGTTATCTCTTCAGAGTTAAACACAAACTCCTCCAGCTTCTCTAACAATAATAACTGTTACAAGTATTTCATTAAAGCGCAAAGCTACTTATATGTGCGTATGTTTTGCTTTATGTTATTAGGGTTAACAACTGAACTTTTTCAGAAACCATTTATTACAATTCGGACATTTAAAACTGACTGACTGTATCTTTTAAAAGCTCATTAGTACGTTAGATAATTTAAGAATTTGAAAAAGTTATTAATGAAAAGTTTGACACTTATGTGTACAAATAAGACAAGTCCCAGATGTTCAAAATTAAGTCTACGTATATTCATAAACGTTTGATGCTAAAAACAGATTTTAAATCCCAATTGGACTAGAGATGATACAGAATTTATTTGACCAAAAATATGTCAATATAAATATGTATCTTGAGTTTGGTTGAAGATGAAGATGCAGAATATAAATTTATATGATCATGAACAGGTAAAATCTCGAAGTACAAAACATTTTTGGATTTCTAGTTGATATGAACATAAAAAAGGTGTAGAATTCATATAGTGAAAAATATGTACTATTCTAAAACGAAGGTTTTTTACACCATTTTTCGAAATACTCAATATTTGTACAAAGTCCTTACAAAACTATTTGGAAGGGAAAAGCATATAGTTAAAGGAATAAATTGTAAAAATAAGAACTGAATATGATACCCTAGCATTAACAATCCGGCACCTATTTATAAACGTGTTATGTTCATGAGAAAAAGTTATCCCTAATACAAAGGAGTTTTTTCTTCTTAACTGTAACATAATAATATCACATATCCTTCTTTATATGTACTTCTACGGGACAAAATGTGTTCGTGTTACAGTTCCAGTTCGTAAGTCCAATAGAACGCTCGGACTTGTTATTGACAAGGTCGTATGTATGTAACGGTAAATTGTATATACCAAAGCTAAAGTACCAACGTACAACATACAGCCTACGGTAACTTTCATTTGTACTAGCGAACTTTTATTGAACCTGCAATCTACACTTTAAATTTATGTAATTATATCTGATAACGTGTTATAGTATTGTTTCGCAAACTTGCAGTTTTAGAAAGGTATCAAGTAACACTTGTCATAGCTGCATGTAATAAGTATACAATAAAGGTACAGGAATTGTTCATATAGAGCACGTAATAGAATATGAAACAATTACCACGTTTTAGAGATTATTACTTCGTTTTTGTTTTAAAAATTTTTATATATGTTAGGTATACATTGCACCTAAAGCTGTGTGTCTAATGGAAGTAGTAACATAGCCCCAAAGATGAATACTTAATTAAAAAATTTCATTGAATTATAGAGCTTTCAATTGGGATCAGACAGGAAGAGATATTGTTTTGTTTAAAAAGTTCTAACATTGTCTAATTTTGTGTTAGATCTGCAGGCTATTTCGTAGAGAAATATGTAAAGTGTTTATGAACTCTAAACATTTTGAGATAATCGAGTTGCAATTAGATGCAACATCCCCCTACCCAAGTTTGACTTAGTTTTTGTGCGTGTTGAACAACTCCATCAGATAGGGTAGTTTCTCTATTAATTACAGATAAGATGGTTCAACCTAGGATACACCAAATACATCCCAATTTTTCTTGTTTGATACTGAATGTTTACACTAATCTAATGTGAAGAAATTTCTTGAAGTTTTCTGGTATGGACTAGTTTAAAAATTATATGTTTTAATTCTCCTAGACAATTATTTTTAGTATGTTTATTAACTGGCAATAAAAAGCCTATTATTTTGCAGTGGATTGTTGGATATTCATTTATTTAATTGCAACTAGGTGACCATGATTCTTGCAAAAAATGTTTAATCGATATCTTTCATTAAGTAGCAATGACAAATCATTGTCAGTGTAAATAATTCTTTGTAAATTGTAGTTGGATACGACTTGTTCGTAAACATTCTATAATAATGAGGCTAACGTTAAACTGACTTAATTATTATTAAATGGCTTTTATTATTTCCAAATATCATTAATTAGTTTTTACGTTTTCTTTACAAAATTTCGTAAAAGTGTTAAGTTATTCTTCATGAAATTTCAACGCATGTTATATTTAATAAATAAATTTGCTATTTAACAACCTAATTGATATGTAACTGCAGTTGACGTGTGTGTATTTAATCTACATACCTACCACTGAATCGTTAAAGTGAAAAATTGGAATACCTGTCCTTTCCACATAGTTGAGCATGTGCGTATGCTTGTTTGTCATTAAACAATTATGTCTCCATGCTTTACGTGATGAAAGTTCATAAAGCGTGTTCGTTAATATCAAATATGGGCTCTTTTAATAAATTGCTTAATTAATTAGTTAAAGACAGAGACAGTTTGATTACTTAAAAATAGAGTAAGCTAGATGTGAGCTTTTGGGGAACAATTAATGAAGAAACAAAGAAAACAATATGACTGCGATGAATAATTTTTTCTACAATATCACACAAACAAAAAGCAATATCTACTAAGTTGATAAACTATAGATTTCTAGATTCTGAAAGGTTTCAAATAAAACTTTTGACGCTGAAGTTTACTGTCTGTATGAGTAACCGGTAAGAAATTTGAAGAAAACTGAACAGGTTTTGACCAGACACAAACAATTGCACAAAGTGAGAGATTTTATTCTAAATAACTTTTGAATTTGTTTTATTTGTCAATCCTATCAATTGTCTTTTTAACTATCTATGTACCATATATTATTCTTAACTTCTGTTAGTTATCTTTTGTATCTGCAATCGACTTGTTGGTCATTTCTATTCTACGCGTATACTGCATTTTATCTATTCTAGTCGGACCGCCTGAAAATCATGCTTTGCATGAGGCGTACTCCCTTGCTCAATTCATTATTTGAATAGTTGTATATAATTGTTTGTTGTAATTATTTATGTGAATTTAAGAGCAATAAAGACATTATTGCTCTTAAATTCACATAAATAATTACAACTATATAATTGTTTGTTGTATAGTTGTAATTATTTATGTGAATTTAAGAGCAATAAAGACATTATTATTAACATTTATCTACGAATTCCTTTTCCCTTTTGCTTTTATTGTTTCTAACATCAAGAAATTTCGCTGGTTCTAAAGCACCTGGAAAATGTGGAAGCTGATGGATCAGAGTCTAAAGCAAAATTAATTGTCTTTTTTTGCAATATAACTAGCCACTTGTTAACAGGTTCAATATCCGGCAAAAAGAGATCGAATTTGGAAACTTCCTAGTAAAATTACTTCACACTTTTCACGAAACGACTAAGTAGGTAATAAGCGTTAGCACACACTGCTATTGTCACAATATGACCTTGTTCTTAGTAATCATTCCGAATTATGTCGTTTTTGTTTAAAAAAAATTAAAGCAAGGTCGTTTCCTACTGGGCTTGGCTCAGTAGATTAAGAAGCTTTCCATTTGAAATCGAATCGGTGATCGNTTATTTGGCTGTAAACAAATCAAATTTCAACAAAAAAGATCTGTTAGTTTGATGTCTCTCTTGACGAACAGTACTCTTTTTCTGGATAAAAGGTACTCTATGTCCTTTCCTGTACCTCTGACAATGTATGTACAAAGTTTTATGATAGGTTTCACCCGCGATTTCGCTCGAGTTGATGCCCTAAATACGAGTCAAAAATCATTAACGACCATATAAAACTAATTTTTCTATCCTTCGGGAACAGCACTCTTTTTCTGGATAAAAGGTGCCCTATGTCCTTTTTTGAATACCTGACAATAAGTGTACAAAATTTCACGATGTTCGGATGAGTAATTAAGGCGTGAAATAGTACCAAACAAACTTACATTCGCATTTATAGTATTAGTTAGGATAGTTGTTGACGAAAAGTATGTAATAATGTCAAAGAATTTTGGCAGTTAAAGAACTTTCACCCACAAATCAGATTAAGTTGAAGAATTATTCGGATGTAAACAATTTGTCGTGAGGCTACACTTAACTGCTGTAATAAGTCTCGATAATTGATTTCATGCTACCGCTGTCATTACGTTTTCACGAAACATTGCCATGATGTTCGATTCGAAATAGGCAAGCCGAGCACTAAAAATTACACGATAAATTTTGGAAGCTGTCGTCGAATGCTTTGTAGAGAAAGTCTTAGATATGTTTTATGCCAAATATCGCATACTTTTTATACTTTTCGTCAATACACTCAAGTTTTATAAATAAAGAAGGTGGACGTGATTTTATAAATCGAAATTATTTGGTCACAGTACTGTTCAGATAAAGTACGAGGGTGGATTGATAAGTTTCCGGCCTGACCAAGAAAAACAAGGTTTTTAAAAATTTTTTTTTTTATTTCTCAACATAATCTCCTCCAAGGCTGATACATTTCTCATAGCGGTGTTCCAGTCTATTAATGCCATCTCTATAGACTGATTCGTCAAGCTCCTCAAAATAACCATTTACAGCTTCGATTACTTCTTC